>NC_053028.1:233200967-233317191 GCF_003073215.2 Triticum urartu
GGATGCCCAAGGCATCCCAAGATAATATTTCAAGAAGTCTCAAGCGTCTAAGCTTGGGGATACCCCAGTTGGCATCCCACCTTTCTTCTTCGACAACTATCGGTTTGTATCGGTTGATCCTAAGTTTTTGCTTCTTCATGTGATGTTTGCTATTCTTAGAATGTGATTTTATTTTGTTTTGCTTTTGAATAAAATATCAAGATCTGAAATTATTAAATGGGAGAGTCTTCACATCGCTAAATAATTATTTAACTACTCATTGATCTTCACTTATATCTTTCGGAGTAGTTTGTTATTCATTCACGTGCTTCACATATATCCTATGAGTAAATGGTTGAATGAATTGAATATAATAAATCTGAAATTATATATGTTTCATATGCTTATCCCATGGGGAGTAATGACTTCACATATAAGAAGTAGAGGTGGTAAATTTATTGAAGGTTAGCAAACATTGTATTGGTCACTTGAACAATTCATGAAAGAATATTGAGGGAAGAGAGATTTCACATATAATTATACTATCTTGGACATCTTTTGTAATTGTGAGCACTCATTAAAATATGACATGTTAAAAGGTTGATGTTGGACAAGGAAGACAACGTAATGGGTTATGTTTTCATATCTGAAATAAAGTATATTGTCATGGATCATTCAACATGCTGAGCTTGCCTTTCCCCCTCATGCTAGCCAAATTCGTTGCGCCAAGTAGAGATACTACTTGCTCTTCCAAACATCCCTTAAACCAGTATTGCTGTGAGAGTCCACCATACCTACCTATGGATTGAGTAAGATCCTTCAAGCAAGCTGTCATCGGTGTGCGCAATAAAAATTGCTCTCTAAATATGTATGATCTATTAGTGTGGAGAAAATAAGCTTTTAATACGATCTTGTGATGTGGAAGCAATAAAAGCGACGGACTACATAATACAGGTCCCTATCACAAGTGGAAAATAAATTGACGTTCTTTCGCAATAAGATTTTGTGCATCAAACTATAAAAGTGCATGACAACCTCTGCTTCCCTCTGCGAAGGGCCTATCTTTTATTCTTGTCTTATACCTTATGCAAGAGTCATGGTGATCTTCACCTTTCCTTTTTACATTGTATCCTTTGGCAAGCACATTGTGTTGGAAAGATCCTGATATATATATATATATATATATATATCCAATTGGATGTAACGCATCATGAACAATTATTGTTCACATTACCCTTGAGGTAAAACGTTGGGAGGTGAATCTATAAGCCCCCATCTTTCTCTGTGTTTGATTAAAACTTTGAACCCATAAATATCACGTGAGTGTTAGCAATTGTGAAAGACTAAATGATAGTTGAGTATGTGAAGTTTGCTGAATCAAAGCTCTGACATAGACCCTTCCTGAAAATAAGATGAATTGTAATTGTTTGATGACCAATAACACGGTTTGTTAATTTTCAAGAAAGTTTATGATCTATACTTTAACATGTGAATAGCTTGTTACTTGATCATGAGAAGTCCTATGAGTTGAGCTACTGTTATGATATAATGATGCTAGAAAAGGTGATTGAAATTACCATTGATCAAACTTGTGCACCTGCTAGCATTCACACTTCATAAATTCTTTCTTTTATCATTTACCTACTCAAGGACGAGGAGGAATTAAGCTTGGGGATGCTGATACGTCTCCAACGTATCTATAATTTATGAAGTATTCATGCTATTACATTATCTGTTTTGGATGTTTATGGGCTTCACTAAACACTTTTATATTATTTTTGGGACTAACCTATTAACCGAAGGCCTAGCCCAAATTCTTGTTTTCTTGCCTATTTCAGTGTTTCGAAGAAAAGGAATATCAAACGGAGTCCAAACGGAATGAAACCTTCGGGAGAGTTATTTTTGGAATGGAAGCAATCCAGGAGACTTGGAGTAGACGTTAGGGAAGCTTCGAGGAAGCCACGAGGCAGGGAGGCGCCCCTACCCCCTGGGCGCGCCCCCACCCTCGTGGCCCCCTCGTGGCTCCCCTGACCGACTTCTTTCGCCTATATATGTCCATATACCCTAAAAACATCAGAGAGTAGAATAGATCGGGAGTTCCACCGCCGCAAGCCTTTGTAGCCACCAAAAACCAATTGGGACCCTGTTCTGGCACCCTGCCGGAGGGGGGATCCCTCACTGGTGGCCATCTTCATCATCTCGGCGCTCTCCATGACGAGGAGGGAGTAGTTCACCCTCGGGGCTGAGGGTATGTACCAGTAGCTATGTGTTTGATCTCTCTCTCTCGTGTTCTTGAGTCGGCATGATCTTGATGTATCGCGAGATTTGCTATTATATTTGGATCTTATGATGTTTCTCCACCTCTACTCTCTTGTGATGAATTGAGCTTTCCCTTTGAAGTTATCTTATCGGATTGAGTCTTTATGGATTTGAGAACACTTTTTGTATGTCTTGCATGTGCTTATCTGTGCTGACAATGGGATATCATGTGATCCACTTGATGTATGTTTTGGTGATCAACTTGCGAGTTCCGTGACCTCGTGAACTTATGCATAGGGGTTGGCACACATTTTCGTCTTGACTCTCCAGTAGAAACTTTGGGGCACTCATTGAAGTTCTTTGTGTTGGTTGAATAGATGAATCTGAGATTGTTTGATGCATATCGTATAATCATACCCATGGATACTTGAGGTGACATTGGAGTATCTAGGTGAAATTAGGGTTTTGGTTGATTTGTGTCTTAAGGTGTTATTCTATTATGAACTCTATGATAGATTGATCAGAAAGAATAAGTTTGAGGTGGTTTCGTACCCTACAATAATCTCTACATTTGTTCTCCGCTATTAGTGACTTTGGAATGACTCTTTGTTGCATGTTTAGGGATTGTTATATGATCCAATTATGTTATTATTGTTGAAAGAACTTGCACTAGTGAAAGTATGAACCCTAGGCCTTGTTTCCACATGTTGCAATACCGTTTGTGCTCACTTTTACCACTTGCTACCTTGCTGTTTTTATATTTTCAGATTACAAAAACCTATATCTACCATCCATATTGCACTTGTATCACCATCTCTTCACCGAACTAGTGCACCTATACAATTTACCATTGTATTGGGTGTGTTGGGGACACAAGAGACTCTTTGTCATTTGGTTGCAGGGTTGTTTGAGAGAGACCATCTTCATCCTATGCCTCCCACGGATGATAAACCTTAGGTCAACCACTTGAGGGAAATTTGCTACTATCCTACAAACCTCTGCACTTGGAGGCCCGACAACGTCTACAAGAAGAACGTTGTGTAGTAGACATCACACTATGCCAAGTTTCATGATTTTCAGGCATGTTTTGGATTTCAAGAATTTTAAAACCAAGTTTCTCAATGTTCTCGGCCGAGCCACGATGCCCAGATGTTTGAATTTCATTCCCATTTCTTGCATGGGACCTAGAAATTCACCCGAGGACACACATGTGATTTTTCAACAAACTTTGGTGCACGGGAGCATGTGCTTGTAGTTCAAATTTGAATTATGAAAATTAAATGACCAGAAAATCAATTAATGTATAAAAAAGGCCAAACAAACCTGAAATAATTCCAAAATTTAACAGGGCACTCATGTAGTTCTATGTTGCCTCTGTAAAGAAACTCAAGGGGGGGCATCGTATATTCTTTCACACTCAAAGGTGACACGTTCCCTCTCAGAACCACGAGCCTTCTTGAGAGAAGCTCCGGTTTGCAAGAAGCTTATACCAAAATTTGTTCCTATTCGGCCATTTTTTACCACGGCATGGTAGTACCATGACATGACACCATGCCAAGTTTCATGATTTTCAGGCGTGTTTTGGATTTACAAGAATTTTAAAACCAAGTTTCTCAATGTTCTCGGCCGAGCCACGCTATCCAGATGTTTGAATTTCATTCCCATTTCTTGCATGGGACCTAGAAATTCACCCGAGGACACACATGTGATTTTTCAACCAACTTTGGTGCACGGGAGCATGTGCTTGTAGTTCAAATTTGAATTATGCACATTATATGACCAAAAACTCAATTAATGTATAAAAAGGTTCAAATGAACCCGGAATAATTCCAAAATTTAATAGGGCACTCATGTAGTTCTATGTTGCCTCTGTAAAGAAAGTCAGGGGGCAGCGTATATCTTTTCAGACTCAAAGGTGACATATTCCCTCTCAGAACCACGAGCCTTCTTGAGAGAAGCTCCAGTTTGTAAGAAGCTTATACCAAATCTTGTTCCAAATCGGCCCAATTTTTTACCACATCATGTTAGTGCCATGACATGACACCATGCCAAATTTCATGATTTCCAGGCGAGTTTTGGATTTACATGAATTTAAAAACCAAGTTTCTCGATGTTCTCGGCCGAGGCATGACGCCCAGATGTTTGAATTCCATTCCCATTTCTTGCATGGGACCTAGAAATTCAGCCAAGGACACACATGTGTTTTTTCAACCAACTTTGGTGCACCGGAACATCTGCTTGTAGTTCAAATTTGTATTATGCACATTAAATGTCTAGAAACTCAATTAATGTATAAAAAAGGCTAAACGAACCCGGAATAATTCCAAAATTCAATTGGGCACTCATATAGTTCTATGTTGCCTCTGTAAAGAAAATCTGGGGGGAGGCAGCGTATATTGTTTCGCACACAAAGGTGACACGTTCCCTCTCTTGTTGAGAGAATCTCCGGTTTTGCAAGAAGCTTATACCAAAACTTTTCCCAATTCAGCTAATAATTATATACATATTAAAACAAGGTTTAGATTATCCCGAACATCTTGCCACCTAGACCAATGTACTCTAATTTGAATTCAACATAAAATGGATACAAATATTTGAATTGGAGATCGTATGTTACATGTAGTTTATAGTGAAATATGATTACTGCTATATGCATGTTTTTTATCAAGATATTATTTAAAATGATTGTATAACTTGACAACAATCGTATTCAAATAAGGAAATTTGATTCAAATTTAGTACATATGGTAGACGACAATATATACGTTCATAGGGTGGTGTAAAATGTTCATATATGATGGAAGATCAAAATATAGGACTACATCCATTATAAACCGCAAGGTCACCTAACAATATATTCCAATTCAACATAACGTGGATTCAAAAATTGAAATTCGAGATCCTGGCATTTGTAATCATATAAAAAGGGACATGACTCTTTCTTTTGGTGGGAATTGATTTGTTTTTTGTTGTTGTTGAGGGAAGTGCGAATCGATTTGGTACTGTGCAGGGTAATCTTGTTCTCCTGATCCTTTTACATTTTTCTTGTAGTTTTTTCAATGACATCTATAGCAATATAGTAAAAGGGGACATGACTCTCTTGTGTCTTGTATGAATTGTTTTTTTGTACATGTTAAGTTTGTTCTCCCGAACAAGGAATCCGCGCCTTGTTATCCCAAAATTTTCAAGCTCGAGTATCTTTTGTCTCATCTGCTTTGAAACTCCTATCTCTTCAACCCGCACCACGCCTTGTTATCCCCAAATTTTGACGCACGCGAAAACTCCCTCCTCATCCAAAATTGGTCCCACAGCCCAGACACGTGAAATCCCCCTTCTACCCCTCAGCCGGAAATGCCGGTTCGACGTCGTGGTGTCAAAACCGATGGGGGTACGCTGGTAACTTACCCTACATTTCGGACAAGCGCGTCCCTAAGCCATGGATCCCCCTACCTTCCCCTTCACCCCCATTCGTACACTGAAGCCGCCAAAACCCACGAAACCCCACACTCCTCGGTCGGCCTCCCGACCGCCACCCAGCCGGAGACTCTTCCCCGACGACGTCGTCCACCGTAACAGCTCGCCGTCCCTCATCCACCACACTGGATGAGGATCCGTCGTCGATCTCATTGTCCCGCCGGATCAGTCGCCCCGTCCTCCACCTCCAAGGAGCTGCCCCGATGTTCACCTCGTCTATCGCGCCACCTCCATCCCCACAGTGCCATCTTGACCTGCCCCACCGAAACCGCATCACCCTCACCAATTCCTCCGATGAAGCCGAGGCCAACTCGGCGCCACCAAGGAGGTTCTGCACTTGCCGCTGCATTTTATCTTTTATTCGATCTCACGGGGCTGTTGTTGCTCGATACCAAGCAGCCATGGCGGCTCTCCATCGATAGCGCAGTCGCCGGCCACTTCATCCACGATGTCTCTCCCCCATGTCATTGCGTCCTCGGCAGCGACTTCCACACCGGCACTAGCCGCAGCTGCTCCGGCTCTCGCTCATGATGTTACTGTTGCTCTGGCTCTCGCTCGTGATGTGACTCTGTTCTTGCAGTCAGTTAAGCTGCTGCACTGCTCTTGCTTTCGTTCGTGCTGCTGCTCTGCTATGATATTGCTGTCGGTTGCGCTACTGCTCCGCTCTTGCTCTCGTTCGTGTTGTTGCTCTGCTCTTGCTCTCACTCGCGCTGTTGCTGCACGACCTCCGACAGCTACAGGAGTTGCTAATTAGCACTCACTTGCGGTTCTGCTGGATGACTTGCTCTCTGCTAGTGTGTTCCCTGCTCGAGCGTCTGCTGATTTAGATCACTGCTTCCCTGCTACTAGTGCTTGAACGCCCTAAACATCTATTGCAATGCTATTCTACTAGTTCAATCAGTTTCGACAGTAAAATTCTGTTTCGACTATAAAGTTCAGTTTCTTCAGTTAAGTTCAGAGTAAATAGTATTTATAGCATCTGTCAGAGCGGCCGTGATGCGGCTGATGTGTTTTACATCTAGCACTTTTTGGTGATGTATTTTACATCATCTATTGTAGATGATATTAGAGTCCCACTTTGGATTAACGCTGTCTATCTTGTCCTGCTTCAGCCTCGCCGCTGTACACCTCATCGAAGCTGCTCCAATGACGGAACCGTCCATCACAGCGGAGCAGTACCCTCAGCGCCATTTCCATAGGCCTCAGATCTTCTTCCCCACCTCTGACAGTCACACCAGCATCACTATCCTCCACATCCAACCCAATGATACTGAGGTCGACAAGGCTATGCCAAAGAGCTTGTACAATCGTTGCATCACTTTGTTACTCTGCATTCATGTCGATCCCTCAGGGATCCTTTGCTATGGAACTACTATGGTACTACTATTCGTGCATTTGGTTAGGAGTGGAGCAAAGCAAAACTGGAGGATTTTTTCCTTTGGTGTCTCTTTCAAAGAAAAATGGTAGGAATTTTAATATCCAGTTGGACGTCCTTTTCAAATTAATATGCATGAAGAACAAGGCTATTTGCATTACTGTCATAATAAGATTCTTATTTTTTCATTTTCACTTGGTTTGACTTTAATTTGACCATGTTTCTCCATTCCTGTGTTCTTCCAATTCATGTGAACCAAACACCAAGGTTTGCAGAAATCCTATGTTTCCAAATGCTCTATTTTGCAAGTGCATTCCTATCATATTCCGTGTTTTTCATGTCCCTGCGTTTATAGAATCCTCCAATTCTAAGGAGCCCTTACAGATTTACTTCATTTGCAGATAGGCATCAAAGAAAACTCTGTGTGTTATGTCCTACTCCTGTCGTGCCATCATCCACCCCACCTGAGGTGCACCATCGATAGAAGCGTTCACTGCAGCAGAGATTCCCCCTGTAAACTTTCTTTCGCTGCCTCAGATCATCTTCCCCGTTGCCGGCAGACACGCCAACTGCATTACCATCATCGACTGAGAAGATGAACCTGAGAATTACACAGTTCCAGAAGAGAGGTCGCAATCTTTCGTGTTTGATTACGTTATACATCGGTTATTATTACCTGCTACTTTATCGTTCAAACTTGAGTTTTAAAATGCCCATGGGTCTCATATCGAGGCAGCAATGAATAGTATTTGTCTACTATTTGGTTCATCTGGGGTCTTCCATGTGGTTCATTTTGGGTGGGCAACAAACAGTAGATGATCCATTGTCTATCTTTTTAAACTGAAGCTATAATCTACTTGCTATCATTAGTTTTGGGTTTATCCACTCGTTTGCTACCATCAGTCTTGATTTCTACATGCACCCCCTAGGCCTTACAAAATCTAACTAATTTTTTATTATGCATGTTACTTATTGTACACAATCGTACTGAACATGTAGAGAAAAAGAGAAGACCATTGTGTGGGAATACGATGTCATGCAGACGCCGCTCCATGGTGGCCAAAGTGCCCCCCTCCCGCCATTCTAAATTGTATTCTAGAGGAAGATAACTGTTCAGATGGGGATTCAGAGGGAGCCGACCACTCCTATTTACCACCTGAGGTGTTTTCTCTAACCTGGCATGCTGATGTTGGTCATATCATGCATATGGCGCCTCGCATTGCTTACATTATTCATCTTATATGTCATCAACTTAGTTTAGTTTTGCTTTGCGTGAATGCCACCTGTTTGGTTTCTATATCATACTCCCACCATTCCTAAATATTTGTCTTTTTAGAGATCTCAACAAGTGACTACATATGGAGCAAAATGAGTGAATCTACACTCTAAAATATGTCTATATACATCCATATGCAGTAGTCCATTTGAAATCTCTAAAAGACAAATATTTAGGAACAGAGGGAGTATATGGGAATTATGCAATGCCATCTTCTTTAGCCAGGCATCATATACGTGAATCATGCAATGCCATCCTATTTAGCCAGTCATCGTTTATGTGAATTGTATTGTGCCATATTTTTTTCATAATGTATTCCATTTGTCAACAATATTTATACATTCATCCACTCTTCCTATGCATCAGCCATTTGAGTCGGTCATGGGAAAATCTGGAGTGAAAACAAGGTCTTCTGAGCAGTCAGTGCTACCTGTCGATGCAGATTTCTTCCTGGTTACAGATAGCTCCTCAGAGGACGATTCAAAGACAGATGACCAGTCGTATTCCCCCCACCCCCCGAGGTGCATGCTCTAACTTGGCAAGGTTATATTGCTCATATCATGCATATGGTGTCTTGCATTGCCATGCCATCTACTTAGATTAGACATGCTTTGTGTGAATGCCTCCTGTTTGCTTTCTATATCAGATATGTGAATTATGCAATGCCATATTTTTCAGCCAGTTATCATATATGTGAATTATGCACCGCCATGTAGCCATGCATCATATATGTGAATTATCTCATGCCATCTTTTTTTCATTACGTATTTCATTGTCGACAATCTGTGTATATTGAACTACTCTTCATGTGTATCAGCCATTTTAGCCGGTTATGGAAAAATCAGGAGTGAAAACAAGGTCTTCAGAGCATGCAATGGTACCTGTTGAAGCATATATCTCGATGGTTATAGGGAGCTCCTCGGAGGAGGATTCAGAGACAAATGACCAGTCCTACATCCCACCTGAGGTGTATGCTCTAAGTTGCAATGTTTATATTTCTCATATCATTCATATGGTGTCTTGCATTGCTTAGTTTAGACATCATATGCACAATATTGAATTACATCTGCTTAGTTTAGACATCATACATGCGAGTGCCGGTTGCTTAGTATATGAATCAATTATGTTAATTATATCATGCCATCTTGTATACTTAGACAACATTTATGTGAATTATTTCATCCCAATCTATTTTAGAAAGACATCATATAGTTTTGTCATGTCATCCTGTTTAGATACTCACCATATGTTGAATTATGCCATTATATCCTGTTAAGTTATCCATCATATATCTGAAACTGTGTCATGCTATCCTGTTTAGTTAGGCATCATATATCTGAAATTGTGTCATGCTGTCCTGTTTGGTTAGACAACATATATGTGAATTACCACATCTGTCTATCATACAATGTGTGTACATTCAATTTCTTTTCTTCTTTATCAGCCATTTGAATTGGAGGGGGTGATGGCAGTATCTAAGGGAGCAAAAACCCGTTCTTCACAAAAGACAGTGCTACCCGTCGATGCAGATAGAACCATGGTTGTACTGGCCCACAAACATGCCCTACCACACATAATCGACACTCTTCTAGATTGCACACTTACACCGTTGGGCAGGGAACCAGCTACAACCCATCTAACCCCAACCCCAGCGGATAGTAACCCACTTCTAGTTGATAAAGCACCATGTCCACCATAGAGTACCCCCACACGAGCAGTTTGTAAAGCAACTGCAGTGCCCAAAGCACGAACACCACCACAGCGAACCCAAACTCCATGTTTAAAGCAGAAGAGCAACTGTTGTCAGGTCAGATTCCGTAGCTATGGTCCATACTCCTTTGCTGTTGCATCACTGTATTTACTCATACCAACTACTTTCGAATTTGAAGGATCCAATTGAAACTCCAATGGCGCAACAGGTATGTTCTAAACCTATTTCTTTAACTGGATTGATGTTCTAACTTCTTGCTCTATGTTGATTTCACTTTTAGTTGTATAAACAGTTATGTTCTCATGTGATGCACATTACAAGTGTTGCCAATGCTGTGTAGTTTCTCACACTTATATTCTGTCTATGCTGTTGTGTCTTAAAAATATATGAGTTGAACTGTGTCTCTATCTTGATTTGGCAACATAAACTAGAATGATATGGACAATACAGTGACCATAGAACATAGAGATATGTTTGTTTCATGTTGTTATCTTGTACACCTTACTACTGAACCGGTTTACCAAAATGAGTTTGGTATACTACATGCTAAATTTGTGATGTGTCTGCTTGTTTCTCTTGTAGTATGCAAACAGAATATTGGAGAAGAGCACCCCACTATGCAATGGTAGAGAAAGTAATGCAGATAAGGTTCAAGATAGTGAGACAACCCTGTTGGTCTCCAAGAAAGGTGATAAAAACGATCTTGTAGACAGTGAGAAAACCCCACAGTCATGCGTTGATGTAGTGTTTGAGTTACTGGACAGTACTGCTGGCACAAGCTCTTCGACCTCGTTGCCTGAATCACTTCAGCTTCGTCAGTCTCAGCTACAAGCTGAAAGGCATCAGTCAGCTGTGCTGCGGTAAGAAGCCGAAGGACTGAGGAAGTCCCTGCAGAATTCAGATGCATACTTTCTGGTGCAACAGCAAGTGCTGGAAGATTTAAGCGCCAAACAAGAGAAGTTTAATAAGCTTGCTAAGCATCTTGCCAACATTATGGGTACCCAAGATATTGTTTCTTGAGCTCTTCTGAAGTGGTTTCAGTTCTGGACTTGTTTTGCTGCGGCATTTATTTGCACTGGTCGCCAACTTTGACAACCAGTGTATATGATATGCTGATTTGTTCCCTATATTTGCACTGGTGGCGAACTTTGATGCCAAGTGGATATAATATGTGTAATAGCCGTGATAGCCTAGCGTAAGTTGCTTGCTTATTTATTTCCTTGTTGTCTTGTCTATTTGTTTGCTTGTAGTCAGTGTAGTTCTTTTTCCGCAGTTTGCTAGTGGCCGCAATAACCTATTTTTACTGTAGTTACCATGGGCCTCCTACGGGCCGTAGAAACAATGAGCCTTCTTAGGGTCATAGAAAGAATGGGCCTTCTATGGGCTGTAGCATCAATGGGCCTTCTACATGCCGTATGATCGATAGGCCAAACATGGGCCAATAACAGACCGCATTATGGGCCGTAAACGGGCTAGATTTGGAATCGTCCGTTCATGGGCCGACAATAACAGGTCGTTGTTAATCGGTCGTATTTGATGACGTTATGAAAACAACCCAACGGATTAACTGGCCTCAAACGGGCTGATTGTAACCGCGAGCTGAATTTGGCCCACAAGTAGAAAAGACCAATGACGGGCCGTAAGTAATCGAATGATGGAAATGAGCCCAAGAATAAATGGGCCCTGAGAAGGCCGAAAGATAACACAGGCTGGAAACGGCCCAATGGAATAATGGGCCGTTAATGGGTATAAAGGGGTACACTGTTCATCGCGGGCTAGATTCACCACGGGCCGTTAATGGGCGAAGAATTACAAATGGCCTCGTATGGACCGAAAGACATCATGGGCCAGAAGTTACAACATGATGGAATCATATTGGACGGCCCAGATGAAGCTACTGGGCTTAATTCCGATAGGCTGTAACAGGCCATGAGTTAGCGTGCCGTAAATGGGCTTTATACAAACATGCCGTTAACAGGCTTTCCGTGGGCCGTCCCGTTACCTTTTGACCAAGTCAAACGGGCCGGCCTTTTCACCAGAATGGGCCTCTGTTGGGCCGTGCCATGTGTCGATGTATCATAGGCACCTCCTGTCCAATGAATGGATGATATCTGTCCCAACGGTGAGCTAACACGTGTTTCCTCCGGCCAATGAGAATTTTACACGTGGAAAATCCTTATTGGTACGGGCTGTTAGCGGGTTATCGGATCCAAAACCGGACCCGATAGCTTAACAGCGACCCGTTACGGTGGATGCCACGTGTCAGTCACTCTTGACGAAAGCACTTCTGTGACGTGCGATTTATCGTCATGGAAGTGGACACTTCCATGATGATAATTTTGTTAATGTCATGGAACACTTCTACGACAGCACAGGTATGACCATCTTGATTCTGTCATAGATTTGTCATGGATGCACATGCATGCCAAAAAACATGACCTACTATGACAAACACGTATCATCACGGAAGTGTATTTTTTGTAGTGAATGGTCTGTTGGAGATCCATATGATGTAACTCTTTTGCGGTGTGTTTGTTGGGATCGATGAACTTTGAGTTTATGATCAGATCTATCTTTTTATATCCATGAAAGTATTTGAGTTTCTTTGATCTCTTTTATGCATGATTGCTTATAGCCTCGTATTTCTTCTCTGATATTTGGGTTTTGTTTGGCCAACTTGATCTATTTATCTTGCAATGGGAAGAGGTGCTTTGTAGTGGGTTCGATCTTACGGTGCTTGATCCCAGTGATTGAAGGGGAACCGACACGTATGTATTGTTGCTACTAAGGATAAAACGATGGGGTCTATCTCTACATAGATAGATCTTGTCTACATCATGTCATCGTTCTTATTGCATTACTCCGTTTCTCCATGAACTTAATACACTAGAGGCATGCTGGATAGCGGTTGATGTGTGGAGTAATAGTAGTAGATGCCGGCAGGAGTCGGTTTACTAATCTTGGACATGATGCCTATATAATGATCATTGCCTGGATATCGTCATGAGTATTTGAAGTTCTATTAATTTCCCAACAGTAATTTTTTTCACCCACCGTTTGCTATTTTTCTCGAGAGAAGCCACTAGTGAAACCTACGGCCCCCGGGTCTCTTTCTCATATATTTGCCTTTGCGATCTACTTTTCCTTTGCATTTATTTTCAGATATATTATACCAAAACTACAAAAATACCTTGCTGCAAATTATTTTTATTTATTTTATTTGGCGTTCAATCTATCAATCTACTACAATTTTATCTCATGTATGTTTGCCTATCTTGAGGCGTCGTACCCGGAAGGGATTGACAACCCCTGTAATACATCGTGTTGCGAGGATTTGTTATATGTGTGCAGGGGCTATTTACGTTGTGTTTCTTGGTTCTCCTGCTGGTTCGATAACCTTGGTTTCATATCTGAGGGAAATACCTACCGCCGCTGTGCTGCATCATCCCTTCCTCTTTGGGGAAATACCGACGTAACTTCAAGCGGCATCAAAAGGAATTTCTGGCATCGTTGCTGGGGAGGATCGATGTGGTGAAGATGTGGTGAAGATGAAATTATTTCTGTTTTCTTTGCATGATTCTGCAAAAATTTGGTTCTCTTCTTTGCCTCGCAATAGTATCGATTCTTGGAATAAGTGCAAAGATGCTTTTATCACTAAGTATTTTCTGCCCGCAAAAATTATTTCCCTCTTATTCTCATTGTCTGCTGGTCACGTGAGGAATGGCGCTCCCCCACCCACCCACCCCTAAACCCTAGACCACCGGCGATCTTCATTTCTCTCCACTAAATTGATGTATTATTCCACTCATCTTGATCGGCGTCTCAAGATCTCTCTGCTCATGTCTTCTGTGATGACATCTTCTGGATCTCCCCTTGATCTGGACTTTTCCAGGGGTAGAGTTTTCGCAGATGAGATCTATAGGGCGTCCAGCCTCACTGTTTACCCCATGGACGGGAGAGGTGCGTTCACCTTGGTTGTATCCTTCAGCAGACATGATTTTAGGCTCGATGAGGACTCTATGGCCGCCGCTCTTGAATCGGCGTTGGGAGGATCTGCCATTGATCTTTGGGTTTCATATATTGCTGACAAGGTATTTAGTTTCAATGTTTCCTGCAAGGATGTTGGTTTTCACATTGTTGACACTAGATCATACTCTTGCCCTCAATTCAAATGTTATTTTCATTTGTGGGAAAATGGGGGTCCAAATTGGTATCGTGAAAATTTGGAAGAAAGAGTGTGATGCTGAGTGGATTTTAGTCAGCCCCTCTAAACGTAGGGCTGCATTGGGGCTCCTTGCAATGCATAACCCTCCATTAAAATCGGCCATTAAGTCTAGATCCACTGTTCAGAAAAAACTATCTTTTGCTACATTTCAAAATTATGATGCGTGCAAAGGGTATAGATACCAGGCTATGGTTGAGTGTATTGCGGCCTCTGAGAGTGTTGGCTATGTGATTCTTGAGAGGGAATGAGTGGCCATCCCCCTGCCTCAACCTTCTATTCTTAATTGGACTGTTGCATCGCCGCTGATCATCTTTGGCATGGTGAACTCGTTGGAGATTCAACAACATATCGCGTTGAGGGGTCTAGCCTCGGATCATGCGCCGGCATGCTCGAGCAGGAATTCGGGACCTCCAAATCTGCCTCTCTTGGGCCCAACCGTGATCGGCCCATCTAATTTTGTCATAGTGCAAAGCCCATCAGATGCAGCGGATTCTTTTGATCAAATGATTAATGATATGGTTGATGAAATTGTTACATGTCAGATTTGTTTTAAGAGAGGGCATTTTTCTTCTTCGTGCACGTCAACTTTAAAGTGCTTGGGCTGCTATCGGGTTGGTCATAGTAGGCGTGATTGTGCCCAATTTGCTTTGAGTTTGGGCCTGGTATGTAAACCCAAACCCATTAACGATTTAGTTTCTGAGACTGAAGCTACAGAGAACGAGAATATCTCTTTGATAGGATATGCACCAAACTTGGACTCCTCGGTTTTGATTGCACCGACCACATCGCCCAACTCCGCCCACCTTGGTCCTAGGACTCCTCCTGGTTCTCCTCTAGCGATGCCGCCGCCTCCACCTGAGCCACCATCGCCATGGCCAACTTCCCCCTTGACCCAATGCAATATGTCCCTGCTGGACACCACATCATCGATGCAGGGGATGCAAGATGGCCACGCACCTATGTGATGCCGCATGTCCCTATTGTGTGTCACCGTGAAGATTACATGCTTGTTGAGGTCATGATGGCAACTGCTACGAATGAGATTGGAGCTGCTTGCGAGGAAGTTGCTGACTGGCTAGAAGCTCATGGGTACCAGGTTCGTTCTGTTCAGCCTTGGATCAATGTTGTCGGCCTGTTTCGAGTTAGGGATCCTGTAGTGCGTTTTCCCTCCTCCAACTTCCTCCACAACACCTTGGCAATGATCGGTTTGTCCATTTTATGAAGCATGATGAGGGGGAGGGTTTTCGCGGGGCTCAGGGTTTTTGGCAGGGTCTGATTATGCTGCTGGGCATCCCCCTAGATCTCTATAACACTGACAACATTAGAGTTGTGGTGAACACTTTTGGAAAATTTCATCATTGGAACAGTCAGGATCCATACTTGGCCAGATCATTAGTTTTTGAATCCTTTCCTGAGGACGTTCTGGTTCCACGTGATGTTGTCTTTAGTGATTATGCTGCATGGGGAGGGGCAAGAGTGTCATGGGCTGCTCCTATATATATATATACTGGGTGCAAACTTTGCTGAATAGATGCCACAGGATGAGGATTGGATGCCAATTAATGGAAATCCACATCCCCTACCCGGTGTGCCTTTTCTTGACCTCCCATAGTTTATTCTGCCTCCATACCCTGCTTTGGGTTGGAATGATGTGCCACCACCACCTCCAGAACAGCCTGACATGGGTGACAACAACTGGGGCAATGCTGTTTGGGGAGAAGAGGAAGTTGTGTAGGATGAAGTGGAGGTGGAGCAAGAATCTATGGTGCTTGACCTATCTGCAGATCACTCTGTGTCTGTGGATCAGCACATCTAGCCAAATTTTGTGCTTGTTTTTGATGTGGAGTAGCCAGCTGTGCCTGAAGATGGACCAGAGCAACCTGTAGCCGTGGAGCTTAATAATGCTCCAAATTATAATCCTGATGACTGGGCTCTGGTGGTGTATCAGCCTTATGCACCTGCTCTTGAGAATGCTCCCTTTGTGAATGAAATTGTTGTTGTGGAAGAGGATCCCTTGATGATTGTCCCAAATGAAACTGTTAGCAAAGTATTTTGTGGACCTGAGTTGCCCGCAGAGATGACTTTCAGAAGGAATTTTGAGGCTATCCTACACTCTGACATCACTTATGAAATTCCTTAGCCCATAGAGGTGTTTCCTTTTCAGTCCGCTTCAGTATCGAAGAGAAGCTGGGACTTGGCCTTTGATGTGCCAGGACTGACTTATGACTGTGCTGAACTGGAGCATAGGCATGTGGCAAGGGTTCTTTTCCCAGCTATGCTCAATGAATCTTCTTCTATTTGTGAAACACAGCAGTCTTCTAAGCTAGCAGAGCAAGCTACATCTCCTGTGATTTCTGATGCCACTAAAAATTAATAGAGAAAGGTTAGAAGGCCCAGGAAGACTATGGCTCCAACTCCTGTTGTTGAAACTTTAGTAAGAAGGTGCACTCGTGGATCTTTACAGAGAGATGGCTTCATACCAACCTTCTAGGAGATACTAATGCAGTCCAAGAGGAGGAAGCCAAAGGCCAAGCCTCTTGCAGCTACAATATCTGAGAATATGAAGGAGAAGCCAATTGATGATCTTCCACCTCCAACACCTATCAGCAAGCTGCAACAGACTGGCCATGAGCTTGGCATTGCTGAAGAGCTAATCTCTGTGGAGAAGCTTATGGCTGATCCTTCCACTCCTAAAAACAATGGTGCAAATGTTTAGTTATCAGCTGGCTAAATGGGGGTGGCAAGTGTTTTGTTTTGTGCTTCAGTTAACATGGTATGTGTCTTTTGCTGTTCCCTGTAATAATTTAAATGTATCTTGCTGGACATGTGTGCTTGCTGTTTGTGGTGGCATTAAGTGTCATCAGACTCTATTCTCTACTCATCTTTGTTTTAATGAGTAATGTATGTAAGAACTGGAGTGTGCTATGTTGGAATGTTAGGGGTTTGAATTCTGATGCTAGACAAAGAGTTGTCAGGCAGAAAATGGATGAGAGTTAGTGTACTGTTGCTTGCTTTCAAGAAACCTTAAGTGCCTCTTTTGATTTCAGGTCTATTAGATCTTTTTCCCTAAAAGATTTGATAGTTTTGCTTTCTCTCCTTCCGAGGGTGCTTCTGGGGGCATTTTGGTAGTGTGGAATTCATCTATTTTTTGGGGCACTGTGATTGAGATTCAACAATTCGCCTCTGTAATTCAGTTCATCTCCAAACAGAATAATGAGCAATGGTCTTTAATTTCTGTGTATGGTCCATGCCAAGGGGAAGCTAGTTGTATAATTTGCAAATGCCCATGGGTGAAAATTGGCTTGTGGTAGGAGATTTTAACTTCATGAGGTCACTTGAAAATAGAAATTTGCCCGGGGGTGATTTGAATGATATATTCATTTTCAATGAAATAATTGCTCACCTAGGTCTTCTTGAGCTGCCTCTAAAGGGGAGATCTTATACATGGTCTAATATGCAGGATAATCCCCTTTTAGAGAAATTGGATTGGTTTTTTACATCTGTTGATTGGATATCCTCATATCCCATGACTGAAGTTTTGCCTTTGGCCAGAACTGCTTCTGATTATGTACCCTGTGTGGTGACCATTAAGACCTCTATTCCTAAATCTACAATCTTTAGGTTTGAAAATTATTGGGTTGAGCTTGAGGGGTTTATGGATAGTGTTAATAAGGCATGGCAGAAACCTTCTCACAAATCTCATATCACTACCGGAATTGCAGATAAGTTTAAGAGTTTGAGTGGGGCTCTTAAGAAATGGCAGGTGAATATCTCCAAACTAACGTGTTGATCTCAAAGTGTAATGAGGTAATTTTGTGCCTTGATGACCTAGAAGAGGTCAGGCCTTTGTATAGACTTGAATTTAATTTCAGGAAGGTGGTCAAATTGCATGTGGAAAAACTCTTGCATCTTCATTTTATATATTGGAAAAAGAGGTGTACAATCAGGTATATCAAACTTGGTGCGGAGAACACCAATTTTTTCCATGCTATGGCCACTGAGAGACATAGAAGAAACTCAATTGCTTCCTTGAAAGATATAGATGGGTCTGTGGTTTCACAACACTATCAGATGGAGGGCATCATATGGAATTGTTTCAAAAATAGAATGGTAATATCTGCTGGAATAGTAATGGGCTTTGACTTAAGTGCTTTGCTTCAACCAATTGATGGGTTAGATTTTCTTACAGAGCCATTTACAAAAGAGGAAATGGATGACATTGTCAAACATATGCCCATTGACAAAGCCCCTAGTCCAGATGGTTTTAATGGGCCATTCCTCAAAAAATGCTAGCACATTATTTGTCAAGATTTTTATGAATTGGCTGAAGCTTTCCATAATGGCACTACAAATTTGTAAAATATTAATGGTTCTTATATCACACTCATCCCAAAGAAGCTGGCTCCTGAAGGTGTTGGTGATTATAGGCCAATTTCCTTGACTGGGATGGGCCTCAAGTTCCTGTCCAAGATGGCTGCTAATAGATTTTAAAAAATAATTATGAAGTGTATTCATAAGAATCAATATGGCTCCATTAAAAGCAAGACTATCCAAGAGTGTATTGGTTGGTCCCTTGAATATTTGCATCAATGTCATCAGTCAAAGAGACCTATTGTTATTCTCAAATTGGATTTTGAAAAGGCCTTTGACTCCATTGAACATGAAGCTATCTTGCAGATTCTGAAGTACAAGGGTTTTAATCAGAAATGGATTTCTTGGGTTAAGAGGTTGCTCTCCATTGGAACATCATTAGTTCTTTTAAATGGTGTACTTGGAAGGCAATTTCTTTGTAAAAAGGGTGTTAGGCAAGGGGATTGTCTTTCACCCTTACTTTTTTTATTCCTGCAGATCTTTTGCAATCAGTAGTAAATGATATGTTCAGAAGGGGAATTTTAAAATTTCCCATACCATGTCATGACCAAGATTATCCCATAGTGCAATATGCTGATGATACTCTTATCATATTACCAGCAGATAAAGCTCAGCTATTGGCTCTCAAGGACATGCTTCAGGTGTTTTCCACTTCTACTGGTTTAATGGTGAACTATCATAAATCTTCCATGGTACCCATAAATGTTGATGAGGACACTACCATTGGTTTGGCTACTGCTTTTGGATGTCAGGTTGGCAAAATGCCCTTTACATATCTTGGTCTACCTGTTGGTACTACCAAGCCCAAAATGGTGGACTTCATGCCCTTGGTTGATTGTATGGAGAGAAGAATGTCAGCTAGTTCTTCCTTTCTAAATCAGGGGGAAAGGCTTTAGTTTTTGAATTTTTCACTGTCCTCCATGCCCATCTTCTATCTTGGCAGCTTACTTGTTCCTGCTGGAATTTTAAAACAATTGG
Source organism: Triticum urartu (assembly GCF_003073215.2). Taxonomy (NCBI): domain Eukaryota; kingdom Viridiplantae; phylum Streptophyta; class Magnoliopsida; order Poales; family Poaceae; genus Triticum; species Triticum urartu. Next base: position 233,220,616 of record NC_053028.1, read on the forward strand.
AGAGAATACAGAGACAGTGCTTGTGGAGAAAGCATAGAGATGAGCCCTCACCATCCTTGGCAGCTTGGGACCTCATTTGTAGGCCCAAAAATAAAGGTGGACTGGGCATCTTGAACCTGGGTGTACAGAATATGGCTCTTTTGCTTAAGCATTTGCATAAATTCTTAAATACGATGGATCTTCCTTGGGTCTTACTTATTTGGGATACATATTATCATTTTTCTATACCCCGGGGGACTGATTGTTTTGGTTCTTTTTGGTGGAGAGATATTTGTAAATTGATGGATCATTTTAGGAACACAACATGGGTAGAAATAAATTATGGGAACTCAGCTTTGTTTTGGTATGATAAGTGGAAGATTGGTGACTCAGTGGCCCCATTGCAAGCACGATTTCCAAGGCTCTTTTGATAATATTATGATAAGTGGAAGATTGGTGATCCATGGCTTACAGTTTCTGAAGCTTTCCAATCCCAGGATATCACCCAAATGTTCTACTTACCTTTATCTGCACAGGCATACCAGGAGTGTACGACAGTGCAGAATCTGATGGCCAATTGCAATAGGGAAGTGGATGCGAATGACATTTGGTACTGGCAGGGGACATGTCATGCTTACAAGCCCAAGTTGTTTTATTCTCTAATGCATTCAGACATGACTTTTAGTACTCTTCTTTTGTGGATATGGAAATCTTCTTGTACAATGAAAATAAAAGTGTTTGCCTGGATGCTAATTATGAATAGGCTTAACACTAAAGATATGGTTGAAAGAAGGCACTGGCATTTGGATGATGGGGTTAATTGTTTGCTTTGTCTCCTATTGACACGTGAGACCAGGAATCAGTTATTCTTTGAATGTAATTTCAGTGTGAGAATATGGAATTATCTCCAAGTATTATGGCCTCCCGGGGATGACATGTCCACTATTGTCATGCAAGCTAAGCAAGACTTTGCAAAACCTTTCTTCACTGAGGTTATTTTTGTTGCTTGCTGGAACATTTGGATAATGAGGAATGCAAGAGTATTCAGACATGAGAGATAGTGTTTTAACAGATGGAGGAGTGCTTTCATCCATGATATCACACTCATGCAGCACAAAGTTAAGCCAAGATATAAGGAGGAGCTGTTAAGATGGATTTCATTTCTACCTCCATGAGATTTTGTAAGCTAGCTTCTTAGTTTTGTAACTTGTCCTTCTTCTTGATTACCCCTTGTAATCCATGTACATTGTATTTTTATACTATGAATAAATGTTGAATGCTTTGGGGGGGGGTTCCCTATAGTCACCAGTCAAAAAAACTATTTCCCTTAGAACCCATATCATGAATTTTAAGCAACTTGAACATGAGCATGTTGCACAATCTTGGGAAAGGATGAAAATGATGCTAAGGAATTGCCCAACTCATGGATTAAATCTTTGGATGATCATACAAAAATTTTATGCAGGTTTGAATTTTGTTTCTCGTAATCTTTTAGATTCCGCCATGGGTGGTACTTTTATGGAAATTACTTTGGGTGAAGCCACCAAATTGCTTGATAATATTATGGCAAATTATTCGCAATGGCATACCGAAAGAGCTCCTACTAGTAAAAAAGTTAATTCGGTTGAAGAAACTTCTTCTTTGAGTGAAAAAGTTGATGCTCTTGTGAAATTGGTTGCTAGTGGAAGTGCTCCTATTGATTTTGGTGATATGCCTTTGTCTACTTTGATTGAGCAAAATAGTCATGCCATATATGTGAATTTTATTTCTCGAAATAATTTCAACAACAACGCTTATAGAGGTAATTTTAATCCTAGGCCTTTTCCTACTAATTCCTCTAATAATTATGGTAATTCCTATGGAAATCAATCTTATAATAATAATAGGAACACCTCTCATCTTGGGAAAAATATTAAATAATTTATCAATACGCAAAAAGTTTTCAACACTTCCATAGAAGAAGAGTTGAGTAAGATTGTAACATCCCAAATTTTCAATTTGGATGTTATAGATAGGTCATCATATGCATATCATATTTTATTTGCATTTTGATTGCGATCCTAGAAATCCTAAGCAACTCAAGGACCCACGGAGAGAGTTAGGGATTTCATTTATTTTCATATTTGATTTTTTCTCAAATTTGAAAAGAGGATCATTTTGGTTTAATATTTTTTCTCTCTGAAATATTTCCGATATTAAATTAAAAGAGAGAAGATAATATGAATTCTTCAAAAAGAGAGAAATATTGGAGGAAAGATTTTTAAAATCAAATAAATATTTCATTTGGAATTTTATCCGAGATTTTATTTGAATTAGAAAAATATGCATTTTTCAAAATTGCATTTTTAGGCCAGAAAAATGTTCACTTTGTTCTAAATATTTTATTTAGACCGTGAAAATTGTTTTTGGAATTTTTAGAATTTTTTTATTTAGGATTTTTCTCCTGCAGAATTTATTTAAAAAAAGTTCTCGGCCGGCCTGGGCTAAGCTGGGCCAAGCCCAGTCGCGCCGCCGCCTTGCCCGCGTCGCCCGCCGTGGAGTCGCCAGACTCCCGAAGGAGTCCGACTCGCCACCACCTCGCCGACCCCCTCTCCAAGTCGGGGAACCCGGGGGGAGCCTTTATAAGCAGCCCCAAGGCCGCCACCTCCTCCTCGTCTCACCACTGCAGCCCTGCCCCCGCTGCTGCTAGCTGCCGCCCCACGCCGCGTCGCAGCTCCGCCGCCGCGCCGTCGCCCCGCGCCGCTGCCGCTAGCTGCCGCCCGCGCCGCAGCTCCGCCGCCGCCGTCGTTCGCTGACCCCGCCCAACGCCCCTCCTTGCCGTTGCCCCACCCGTCGTCGTTGACTTGCCGCCTTTGACTGGTATAAAAACCGCCCGGTTTGTCGGTTCGCTCGTTTTTTTGGTTTTGTTTCTAGATCGGTTTTCCGGTTTTTCTTCGATTTAGCTAATTAGCGGGCGTTTGCCCGAACGCCTCTGTTCGCGAACACGCTCGGTCGTTTGTCCCTATTAATGAACGTTCTTTCGTTAGTCTTTTCTTTTTATTTTATTATTGGCCAGGGACCTATCCATGATTATTTTTATCGCAGATTAGCCCCTGATCTTCGAATGCCTGCAACTTTTCAACCGTTTGTCCAAATCTAGTGAAACCAACGCCAAAATCTTTGTCTCGAACCCCTCTTTCCAGCTAACCAACTTTAACATGGTTTTCACCATTTAAAATTTGGTTGCAGGCAGATTTGAATTTGAACTTCTTTTGATCGTAGTTTGAGTTTCAGCTCCGATTGGAGTGATTCTTTTTGCAAATCGAAGCTCTTCTCTTGTACTTTCGATTTGGATTGTTTCTCTTGAGTTTTACACTTGCATCTATTGCATGAGTGCTTATGTATGTTATTGTTTGTTTGTGATAGAGTTTCCGGAGTGCGAAGCGTGCTACTACGAGTCACTAGGGTTTTCAGATCATCAGCAAGGCAAGTAACACTTTGATCATACCCCTTTATTACCTAGTTTTTATGCATTAGTTTGAACCCTCAAACATTGCATGGTTAGGACTTGATAACATGTGGGTATTGGGAAGTAGCAGTTGAGGTTGTACCTATTGCCCTTTTTCATTCAAACCCTGGGAGTTACTTCTACATTATGTTTTTACTTCTATGCTATGCTCGTAGATGTGGTTTGGTTTGAGTGATTCATGACAATTGTGAGTATTATTATGAACTAAGGGTTATTTAAGGTGGCTACTTTAACACACATCTTGGTGGATTGTTTGTGGGCGCCTGGGGCAATCCAGTGCTGTCCAAGGAGATCCCGGGGAATCCGCGTGATCATCCTATGGTCCGCCACCCAGGCTCAAAGGGATCATGTTGTTATTCATGCTGGAAACTTTCGTGTGCAGCCACAAGACATTATGGGATCTGGCATAGTTGAGTATGTTGTGTGACCTCTTTCAGTGGTAAACTAGCAGATGTAGGGGATGTAGGTGGTATGGTTTACCCGTCGAAAGGGCTAATGCTTCTGAAAGACTTTGTCTCGGTCATCCGTTTCTCAAACATCATGTAGTGCGAGAAATCAGCGAAGGAGATCGAGTCTTGTGGGGAAAAGTGCGCAAAACTCTGCAGAGTGTACAAACTAATCATGATTAGCCGTGTCCTCGGTTATGGACATCTTGAGTATCTGGTGCTTGAATTATTATGTTGATCTCGTCACTTTATTTAATTAACTTGTTGGGTTAATGATTACTTTAATTGGGACTGAGATGGGGTTACCATTCTCAATATTTATAAACTACCATGATAGTTAAACAAAATATATTCCTTTGTTGTAGGAAAAAAATGGCTTTTCGCAAAAATATGAAACCGTAGAGCCTCCACCAACCATATATGCATGTAGTTATAGTTGTTTCACATTCATTGCTCTACAGTGTTATTTTGCCAGCATATTCCATGTGCTGAGCCATTTTTGGGATGCAACGTATTATGTTGCAGACTTTTTAGACGAAGAGTAAGGTGCGCTAGGCCGTTGTCGTGCACTCAGCTATGCCGTTGGAGTTGATGGACTCGCTTACCTTCGAAGCCTTCTGTTGTTATCTTATTTAGATGGCCTTAAGCCATATTATTGTAATAAGTTCTATTTTGAGACTACGATGTATTAAGTGTGTGATTGAAACTCGGTTATAAATCCTTCAAGTACTGTGTGTTTTAACATTACCGATCCAGGGATGACACTTATGCACGGAGATTTGACCGTTTGAGGCCGGATCGGTACAAGATGGTATCAGAGCCCATGCTGATTGTAGGATGCGACCACTAAGATAAGCCATAGGTCACTCTCCTCTACTCATTTCTGACTCCTCTCCATTTTCCACTCTATATATGGCGGACCCAAGGAACAAGTTTGCTCAAGCGGATGAAGACACACCTTTTGGACGACACTTGAAGGAAGTCACTAGGTACCTGAACATAGGAATACCAAGCTTCACCAGGACCTACACCGCCACTTTACCAGAAGAGGAGCATTGGATGATTCGAGTTCATGTTCCAGGAAGGACATTCACGCAGGTTACTGAGCCCATAGAGTTTTCCTTTGATGCACCAACCTGAAGTCTAGGAAAGAGCATGGCAGCCCACATCACCATGGGACGCATCAGCGAAGTTTATCACAAGGATCTTAAGGACACCATCTACCAGATATGTGGGCACCGAGATGAGCAATGGGAGATGATCAGCACCAGGAGGGACAGGTCCATTGCAGCCTTCATCCAGGAGTTAAACCAGCACATTCGTCGCCAGGAGAACCAAATGTGCGCAAGCATGATTGATCTGAAGAAGGTGATGACTAGGAACATGGAGCTTGAAGAGGAACTCAAGTCTACACGCGACGGATACGAGGAGGAAATCGCAGTACTGGTAGAAAAGAATGATGACTTGACGAGGAAGCTAGGAGTATTCGTGGGAGAGCCCACGTTAGGAGGAGATGACGACCATCCTGAGGACTACATCATCATGATGTCACCAACTCCGACCCCGACAGTAGTGATGATGATTACGAAGATGAAGCTGGAGCAAATATCATGGAGTCTTCCACCGAAAAAAATTTCTAGATGACCACCATATTAACAATAGTATTCCCCCATGTAAATAGTAGTAGTCCGAGTATCTTTGTAATGGTAGCTAGATGGTGTGATATGAATGTGTTTGTCTCATGTGCATATGGGTAGTGTTTTCTCCTTAGACCTCATTCTATTCTAATCACTCCCCTCTAAACCCATTAGATGCCTCCAAGACGTGACCCCGGATTTGTCTTCCCACCGGAGCTCACTCAGTTGATCCAACAGCAGAATGCCTTGATGAAACTACTAGTCCAGAACCAAGGCAACAACAACAACAACCCACCACCACCACCTCAAGTTGACAACTTAGCCCGTTTTCCGAGGTTGAATCCGCCGGTGTTTTCTAGTAGCACCGAGCAGATTGTTGCTGATGACTGGCTACGCAGGATTGGAAGGGAGTTGACCACCACAGCTGCACAGATGCAGAGAAGGTGCGCTTTGCCGCACATCAATTAGATGGACCAGCAACATCATGGTGGGAGAATTACACAAGCCACTTTTCCCATAGCCAATGTCACTTGGGATCAATTCCAGCAAGCATTTCGCACATCCCATGTCTCAACTGGAGCCATGAATATAAAGAAGCATGTGTTCCGCAACTTACGCCAAGGAAATTGTACTGTGGGGCAGTACGTGGATGAGTTTAGCAAGTTAGCCCGCTATGCTCCAGATGATGTGGCCACAGTTGCCGCGAAGCAGGAGAAGTTTATGGAAGGGCTGAATGATGAGATGAGTATGTAGTTGATGGTGGCAACATTCACTAACTATCAGGAGTTGGTAGACCGGGCCCTTATGATTGAAAGCAAACAACAGCAGATAGAGAGCCGCAAACGGAAGTATGACATGGGAAGTACAATTTTGGAGCTCAGTACAAGCCTCACTTTACCCCTAACCCCGGAGGTTACACCCATAACCATGGAGGCCATACTCACAATGGAGAAAGTTCCCATAACCGCAGTGGCCCTAAGAATGGAAACATGAATGGAGCAAGCAGTAGCCAGAACCACCCCAACCCAGCAACCCCCGCCAAGAAGGACCTGGGCCATGTTGCCTGTTACAAGTGCAGGAAGACTGGGAACTACGCCAACGACTGTTCTGAGTTGAAGAATGGCAATGTAAATGGAAATTCTGGGAAGAAGCCCAATCCCTTCACCAGAGGTCAGGTGAACCACATCAACGTGGAGGAGGTTGAAGATCAGCCTAACGCAGTGATCGGTAAGTTTTTTATTAAGTCATTTACCACACTCATTCTTTTCGATACTAGTGCATCGCATTCATACATATCAAGGGGATTTGTGGACAAGTTTAAGTTACCAACCTTATCCCTGAGGTCACCCATGTTAGTAAACTCGCCAGGAGCGGAGTATATGGTAAGCCGATGGTGTGATCGGTTACCCTTAACCATTGGTAGCTATGTTTTCCCCTCGGACCTAATAATTTTGGAGTCTCAAGGATTAGATATAATATTAGGCATGGATTGGTTATCGAAGTATGGAGGAAACATCGATTGTGCTAGTAAGTCCATTTTGCTCACCACCCCGGAAGAAAAAAGGATCAAGTATGTATCTAGACATGCGTCAAGGAGGACCCAAGTGAATTCTCTTTAAGGGGTTGCAGGAAGAAGTGCCTATTGTGAAGGATTACCCAGATGTATTTCCAGAGGAACTACCAGGCATGCCACCAGATCGAGACATAGAATTTTTGATAGAGCTATTGCCAGGCACCGGACCAATATCAAAGAGACCATACCGGATGCCCGCAAATGATCTGGAGGAAATTAAGAAGCAGATTAAGGAGTTATTGGAGACAGGTTACATTCGACGAAGTTCATCCCCGTGGGGAGCCTCGGTGCTCTTGTTTGAGAAGAAGGATGGGTCTTTGAGAATGGTTGTTGATTATCGAGCATTGAATGAAGTGACGATCAAGAACAAGTACCCACTACCGATGATCAACAATTTGTTTGACCAGCTGCAAGGAGCTAAAATATTTTCGAAGATCGATCTGCGATCGGGATACCACCAGCTGAAGATTCGAGAAAAGGATATACCTAAGACAGCTTTCACCACAAAGTATGGGCTTTGTGAGTACACGGTCATGTCATTTGGATTGACCAACGCCCCTGCCTACTTCATGAGTATGATGAATAAGGTGTTCATGGAGTTTTTCGATAAGTTTGTAGCGGTGTTCATTGATGATATTTTGGTATACTCGAAGAATGACGAGGAGCACAAGGAGCATTTGCGCTTAGTTCTCGAGAAGCTCAGGGAACATCAGTTGTATGCCAAGTTTAGCAAGTGTGAGTTTTGGTTGAAGGAATTAGGGTTTCTTGGACACGTTATGTCAGGAGAATGAGTGGTTGGCACCCACCTTAGTTGGGTAGATCCACAGTTTTCTAGGACTCACGAATATTACCGGAGATTCATTGAGATTTTTTCCAAGATTGCAAAGCCTATGACGGGGTTGTTGAAGAAGGACACCAAGTTCAAATGGACTGAAGATTGTGAGGCCAGTTTTCAGGAGTTGAAGAAAAGTTTGGTTATAGCCCCAGCGCCAATTCTTTCGAATATACGCAAGGATTTCCATGTGTATTGCGACGCTTCACGCTTAGGACTTGGAGGAGTACTTATGCAGGACGGAAGAGTTGTTTCGTATGCCTTAGGACATCTTCGACCTCATGAGTTGAACTATGCCACCCATGATTTGGAGTTAGCAGCCATAGTGCATGCGCTCAAGACCTGGAGACATTTTCTGATTGGAAACAGATGTGATGTGTACATGGATCACAAGAGTTTGAAGTACATTTTCACGCGGAAGGAGTTAAATCTCAGGCAAAGGAGATGGTTGGAGCTCATAAAGGATTATGATATGAAATTGCATTATCACCTAGGAAAATCCAATGTCGTAGCAGACGCTTTGAGCCGGAAGAGTTATGCCAATAGCCCTGTAAGCGGAGGATTACCGCGGGAGTTAGTCAAGAATCTCAAGGAGCTTCATTTGGAGATAGTTCCAAGAGGTTTTGTTGCAGCAATGGAAGTTCAGTCAACATTATTGGGAAATATTCGAGAAGCTCAGAAGGATGATAAGGAGATTGCTGAGATAAAGGAGAAAATGAGCAAAGGAAAAGCCAAGGGTTTCCGTGAGGATGAGCACGAGACCTTATGGTTTGAGGATCGTATTTATGTGCCCAATAAGGCAGAGATCAGGAAGTTAATACTTCAGGAAGCTCATGACTCACCATACTCGATTCACCCCGGAAACACCAAGATGTATTTGGATTTGAAGGAGCATTTCTGGTGGATGGGTATGAAGAAGGATATTGCCGAGTATGTAGCAGTGTGTGATGTATGTCAGAGAGTGAAAGCAGAACATCATAAACCAGCAGGATTACTACAGCCTATGCCGATACCCAAATGGAAGTGGGACAAGCTTGGCATGGATTTCATCACCGGATTACCCAAGACCCGATCGGGATACGATTCAATCTGGGTAGTAGTTGATCATTTGACAAAAGTGGCTCACTTTATCCCAGTGAAAACCACCTATACAAGTGTGAAGTTGGCTAAGATATATATGACCAGGATCGTATGTCTGCATGGAGTTCCAAGGGCCATCGTATCAGATAGAGGGACACAGTTTACCTTGAAGTTTTGGAATGAATTGCACCAGACTTTGGGTACTAGACTAGTTCAGTACAGCCTTTCATCCACAAACAGATGGACAGACAGAGAGAGTCAATCAGATTCTGGAGGACATGTTGAGAGCTTGTGCGCTAGATTATGGATCTAGTTGGGATGACAATCTGCCTTACGCGGAGTTCTCATACAACAACAGTTATCAAGCAAGCTTGAAGATGGCACCTTTCGAAGCTTTGTATGGAAGGAGATGCAGGACACCGTTAATGTGGGATGAAGTTGGAGACCATCAATTATTTGGACCAGATTTAATCAAAGAGTTTGAAGAGAAGGTTAAGTTGATTCGAGATAGACTGAAGGTCGCTCAGTCCAGGCAAAAGATTTATGTAGATACTAAACGCAAGGAGGTAGTATATGAGATTGGAGACCGAGCATATCTTCGTGTGTCACCACTGCGAGGAGTAAAACATTTTGGAGTTAAGGGAAAGTTAGCCCCGAGATTTCTAGGACCGTACCGAGTTTTGGAACATACGGGAGAGGTTGCCTACAAGTTGGAGTTACCCGAAGGACTATCAGGAGTTCATGATGTGTTTCACGTTTCCCAGTTGAAGAAGTGCCACGCAGATATGGCTGATATTCCTCTAAGAGATATAGTGCCCCTGGAAGCAATTGAGTTGGATAGTGATTTGACCTACGAAGAGAAACCCATCAAGATTCTCGAGATTGCCAGCTGAGTTACGCGCAGCGAGGTTATCAAGTTTTGCAAAGTTTAGTGGAGCCTCCATACCGAAGATGAAGCCACCTGGGAACGAGAGGAAGACCTACGGAAAGACCACCCACACCTATTTTCTAGCCAACCCGAATCTCGAGGGCGAGATTCATCTTAAGGGGGGTAGGTTTGTAACATCCCAAATTTTCAATTTGGATGTTATATATAGGTCATCATATGCATATCATATTTTATTTGCATTTTGATTGCGATCCTAGAAATCCTAAGCAACTCAAGGACCCACGGAGAGAGTTGGGGATTTCATTTATTTTCATATTTGAATTTTTCTCAAATTTGAAAAGAGGGTCATTTTGGTTTAATAATTTTTCTCTCCGAAATATTTCTGATATTAAAATATAAGAGAGAAGATAATATGAATTCTTCAAAAAGAGAGAAATATTGGAGGAAACATTTTTAAAATCAAATGAACATTTCATTTGGAATTTTATTCGAGATTTTATTTGAATTAGAAAAATATGCATTTTTTAGAATTGCATTTTTAGGCCAGAAAAATGTTCACTTTGTTCTAAATATTTTATTTAGACGGTGAAAATTATTTTTGGAATTTTTAGAACTTTTTCTATTTTTTATGTTGGATTTTCTTCAGCGGAATTTGTTTAAAAAAAGTTCTGCGCCGGCCCGGGCTGAGCGGGGCCAACCCCAGCCCCGCCGCCGGCTTGCCCGCGTCGCCCACCGTGGAGTCGTCGGACTCCCGAAGGAGTCCGACTCGCCGCCGCCTCGCCGACGCCCTCTCCAAGTCGGGGAACTCGGGGGGAGCCTTTATAAGCAGCCCCGAGGCCGCCGCCTCCTCCTCGTCTCACCACCGTCGCCGCCGCTGCCGCTAGCCACCGCCCGCGCCGCGCCGGAGCTCCGCCACCGCGTCGTCGCCCGTCCGACGCCGCCGTCCGCTGACCCCGACCGATGCCCCGCCTCGCTGTTGTCGCGCCGATGCTGCCAATCGTCGATGTTGACTTGCCGCCGTTGACCAGTATAAAAACCGCCCGGTTTGCCAGTTCGTTCGGTTTTTTTGGTTTTGTTTCTAGATCGGTTTTCTCGGTTTTTCTTTGGTTTAGCTAATTAGTGGACGTTCGCCCGAATGGCTCTATTCGTGAACGCGTTCGCTCGTTTGTCCCTGTTAATGAACGTTCGTTCATTAGTCTTTTATTTTTATTTTATTTTCAGCCAGGGACCTATCCGTGATTATTTTTATCGCAGATTAGCCCCTGATCTTTGAACGCCCGCAACTTTTCAACCGTTCGTCCAAATCTAGTGAAACCAACGCCAAAATCTTTTTCTCAAACCCCTCTTTCTATTTAACCAACTTGAATATGGTTTTGACAATTTGAAATTTGGTTGCAAGCAGATTTGTATTCGAACTTCTTTTGATCGTAGTTTGAGTCTCGTAGCTCCGATTGGAGTGATTCTTTTTGCAAATCAAAGCTCTTCTCTGGTACTTTTGATTTGGATCGTTTCTCTTGAGTTTTACCCTTGCATCTATTGCTTGAGTGCTTATGTATGTTACTGTTTGTTTGCGATAGAGTTTCCAGAGTGCGAAGCGTGCTACTACAAGTCACTAGGGTTTTCAGATCGTCAGCAAGGCAAGTAACACTTTGATCATAACCCTTTATTACCCAGTTTTTATGCATTAGTTTAAACCCTAAAATATTGCATGGTTAGTACTTGATAACATGTGGGTATTGGGAAGTAGCAGTTGAGGTAGTACCTATTGCCCTTTTTCATTCAAATCCTGGGAGTTACTTCTACGTTATGTTTTTACTTCTATGCTATGCTCATGGACGCGGTTTGGTTTGAGTGATTCATGATAGTTGTGAGTATTATTATGAAATTAGGGTTTATTTAAGGTGACTACTTTAGCACACATCTGGGTGGATTTTTTGTGGGCACCTGGGGCAATCCAGTGCTGTCCAAGGAGATCCGGGGAATCCGTGTGATCATCCTATGGTCCGCCACCCAGGCTCAAAGGGATCATGTTGTTATTCATGCTGGAAACTTCTGTGTGCAGCCACAAGCCATTATGGGCTCTGGCATAGTTGAGTATGTTGTGTGACCTCTTTCAGTGGTAAACTAGCAGATGTAGGGGATGTAGGTGGTACGGTTCACCCATCGAAAGGGCTAATGCTTCTGAAAGACTGTGCCTCGGTCATCCATTTCTCAAACATCATGTAGTGCGAGAAATCAACGGAGGAGATTGAGCCTTGTGGGAAAAAGTGCGCAAACCTCTACAGAGTGTACAAACTAATCATGATTAGCCGTGTCCCCGGTTATGGACATCTTGAGTATCTGGTGCTTGAATTATTATGTTGATCTTGTCACTTTATTTAATTAACTTGTTGGGTTAATGATTAATTTAATTGGGATTGAGATGGGGTTACCATTCTCAATGTTTATCAACTACCATGATAGTTAAACAAAATATATTCCTTTGTTGTAGGGAAAAATGGCTTTTCGCAAAAACATGAAAACCGTAGAGCCTCCACCAGCCATATATGCATGTAGTTATAGCTGTTTCACGTTCATTGCGCTACATTGTTATTTTGCCAGCATATTCCATGTGTTGACCCGTTTTCGGGCTGCAACGTATTATGTTGCAGACTTTTCATACGAAGAGTAAGGTGCGCTACGTCTTTGTCGTGCACTCAGCTATGTCGTTGGAGTTGATGGATTCGCTTACCTTCGAAGCATTCCGCTATTATCTTATTTAGATGGCCTTAAGCCATATTATTGTAATAAGTTCTCTTTTGAGACTATCGATGTATTAACTGTGTGATTGAAACTCTGTTATAAATCCTTCAAGTACTGTGTGTGTCAGCATTACCGATCTAGGGATGACACTTACGCACAGAGATTTGATCGTTTGAGGTTGGATCGCTACAAAGATTGATGATTTGTCTAGAAGTGTTGATAGAATTGCTCATGATGTGGAAAATCTCAAGATGAAATTTTTTGTGCCTTAAGTAGATGAATCAATTAAAGCTCTTTATGTTTCTATGGATGAAAGTAAGAAAAGAACCGCTATGCTTAGAGCTAAGAGAGAATTTTTAGAAAAAGTGTTTTCTAGTGATTTCTTTCAGAAAAGTGATGAAGATCTTAAAATGATTGGTGTTTCTTCTATTGATTCCTTGTTTAGTAAAGTTAAGATTGATGAAAAGGGACTGGAGAAGAGTCAACTTTAGCTAGAAGGCGTCCCGATATTTCAGAGGGTGAAAATCTTGTTGAGAAAATTGATAAAAGTGGGTTTGAAGTGGTCAAAACTTTAGCTAGTGATGTGCCCACTCTTATGGATTACAAAGACTTTAATTGTGATAGTTGATCTTTGCTACCTCTTGAGCACTGCGTTCTTTTTCCCTTGAAGAGGAAAGGGTGATGCATCAAAGTAGCATAAGTATTTCCCTCAATTTTTGAGAACCAAGGTATCAATCCAGTAGGAGACTACACACAAGTCCCTCGTACCTACACAAACAAATAAGAACCTCGCAACCAACGCGATAAAGGGGTTATCAATCCCTTCTCGGTCACTTACGAGAGTGAGATCTGATAGAGATAATAATAATAAGATAAATATTTTTGGTGTTTTTATGATATAGATTGAAAGTAAATATTGCAAAACAAATGGTGCCAGAGATAGCTAGCTGAAGGGAAATTAATATAATAGAGAATAGATCCGGGGGCCATAGGTTTCACTAGTGGCTTCTCTCGAGATAGCATAAGTATTACGGTGGGTGAACAAATTACTGTCGAGCAATTGATAGAAAAGTGCATAATTATGAGAATATCCAGGCATGATCATGTATGTAGGCATCACATCAACGACAAGTAGACCGAAACGATTCTGCATCTACTACTATTACTCCACACATCGACCACTATCCAGCATGCATCTAGAGTATTAAGTTCATAAGAACAGAGTAGCGCATTAGGAAAGATGACATGATGTAGAGGGATAAACTCAAGCAATATGATATTGTGACGCCCGAATAATTAGGCTACAGTAATCCCCTGCTAATGACTGCCAAGTAATCACAATTAGTTTGCCAATCATCACTTTGTTCCAAATCAAACTCAAATTCAAATTCAACTTGCATGTCAAATTGTTTTCTTCAACATTTAAAATAAAAAATGTTCGTTGGGTTGCAAATATTCTCTAAGTAATTAACATATAATAACCAACATTTTATAAGGTTTTTAAATGCCCAAAAAATAATTAAAACAGGGTCAAAACAGTAACTTAAAATGCTTTTCCAAATTGTAAAATTCCAAAACATTTATGTAACTCCGAAACCTTTTTGTGGCAGATTCTAAATTAGCAACACTATTTATGGACCAAGTTTCACATTTTATAAAACTAGTTTACTATTAAAATTAAAGTCAAAACAGAATGAATAAAAGTTACAGAGCAATAAGAAAAGAACAAGAGCTAAAGGGCACTGTGCACTTGAGCCCACTAGCTGCAGTACCGGCCCAACCCACCACAGCGGTCATCTCCTTCCTCTGTTCACCAGAGGCGCCGTGGACGCAGCATGCACGTCAACGCCGCCGATGCACACGCGTCGTTGATCCTGCAGTTCGACGGAGGGGATAAGAGCAAGCCCCTGCACCCCCTCACTCTTCCCCTGTAACCCTAGCACGCCCGTTCCCCTTGCTCGTCTCTCTCCCCCTCGAGTTCGTCCGCGCCCAAAGATGCAATCGCCGCCGCCCCATCGTTACAATGACCACCGAGTTCCCCGCGGGCTGATACCTTGCCAGGAGCGCTCCGGGATCCTCTACTTCGACTACAACAACCAGTTCGAGCCGGGGCGCCGTCAATCGTCGGGATCGAGCCTTCTTCCCCATCATCCACCGCATGCCTCTCGCCGTCGTGCCGCCCCTCCGGTTTGCCCCCGACCTCCTCGAGCTCACCATTAACTCCGGGGTGAGCACCTCCACCGATTCCCACCCTTTTCCCCGTTGAATCCGTCACCGTAGAACCTGTACGCCGTCGCGCCGGAGCTCGCGCTCACCGCTGCGTGGTCGCGCTCACGCGTGCCTCTGGTCACCCCTGGCTGCGCTCCCGCACGCCCGCACAACCGCTCCTGCAGCTGCTACTTACTCGTGACGCCCGCAGCCACTGCTGCCCGCTGCTACTTCTGCTGCTGTCGCCGCCCCCTGTTGCTTCTGCATCTCCATCGCCGTTGCTGCCCTGCATCCGCTTGCCACCCCGCGCGCTACAGCTTCCCTCTGCTGCGTGCTCAGCCTGTCATCGCTGTTGTACGCACCTGCCAGGGCCGCGCCCCGCTTTCCTCCGCACACCGGCGCTGGCCTCGCTGGCTGGAATGAGCGCCCAGCGTTGGCCTTGGGCTGTTGGACGTAGGGGCCGACCTGGTTAGGTGGGATTAGCCCTGTTAATTGGTAGATTAGTTAGATGGCCCAATGACCAGTGCCCCCCTTGTTTAGTTTTTTTACTAGTTTAGTTAAGTCTTTTAGCACATGTGTCAATTACATGTGGGCCCTTGGGCCCTGTTGACCAGTCAGCATTGAATGGTCAACTACTGCTGACTGGACCCTGTAGCCCCACTATCATACACCCTGGCTAGGCCAGCCCCATGTGACAAAAGTATTTAGATGCTTAATTTTGAATTAAGACAATTTAGAAAACCCTTTAAAACTTTATAAATTCATAGATATTAAACCGTAACTCGGATCAAAATATTCTATAAATGAAAAATGCTCAGAAAAATAAGACGAATCCGAATACGCCATCCACCTACCTGCCACATGCCCCCATCACAGTGAACATGGAACCTTTCCCTCCGGATTGTCAGACCGATAAATGCCCGGAGCCCGGAAGATATTCGCGGATATGTTCTTGCTTTGTCCGCAACGTGTAGCACTGCGTTAGGTCACCCTAGCATCGCGTATTGCCATGTTATGCTTTGATTGCTCTGTTACTTATTGTGTTCCCGCTCCATTACTTCTTTTTGGTAGACCTCGAGACCGCTGCCGACACCCCCCGTGATCGACTACATCGACGACTCCTCCTTGCCAGAGCAACCAGGCAAGCCCCCCCCTTGATCACCAGATATCGCCTATTCTTCTCTACTGCTTGCATTAGAGTAGTATAGCATGTTACTGCTTTCCGTTATCCTATCCTGATGCATAGCCTGTCCTTGCTACTACTGTTGTTACCTTTACCTGCAATCCTAAATGCTTAGTATAGGATGCTAGTGTTCCATCAGTGGCCCTACACTCTTGTCCGTCTGCCATGCTATACTACCGGGCCGTGATCACTTCGGGAGGTGATCACGGGCATATGATATATACTTTAAACTGTTACATTACTTATGATACTGTTTGGAGATGGGGGCTGAAGGGGCAGGTGGCTCCATCCCGGTAGAGGTGGGCCTGGGTTCCCGACGGCCCCCGACTGTTACTTTGTGGCAGAGCGATAGGGCAGGTTGAGACCACCCAGGAGAGAGGTGGGCCTGGCCCTCGTCGGCGTTTGCGGATATTTAACATGCTTAACGAGATCTTGGTATTTGATCCGAGTCTGGCTACTGGCCTATACGCACTAACCAACTAGGCTGGAACAGTTATGGGCACTCGACGTCTTGGTATCAGCCGAAGCCTTCGTTACGTCAGTGACTGAGCGGCGCGCGCCGGGTTGGACTAGAACGCCTGCTCTTGTATAAGGGAGGCTAGGTCTGCTCACCAGCCGCGTGCGCAACGTCCAGGTGTGCAATGGGCCCAGACCCCTGCGCCATAGGATTTAGACCGACGTGCTGACCTCTCTGTTGTGCCTTCGTAGGGCTGCGACGTGTTGATCTTCCGAGGCCGGGCATGACCCAGGAAAGTGTGTCAGGACAAAGGGGATCGAGTGTGTTGGGAAATGTGGTGCACCCCTGTAGGGAAGTTAAACTATTCTAATAGCCGTGATCTTCGGTAACAGGACGACTTGGAGTTGTACCTTAACCTTATGACAACTAGAACCGGATACTTAATAAAATACACCCTTCCAAGTGTTAGATACAACCGGTGATCACTCTCTCACAGGGCGACGAGGGGAGGATCATCGGGTAGGATTATGCTACACGATGCTACTTGGTGAACTTACCTTCTACTCTCTTCTACATGCTGCAAGATGGAGGTGGCCAGAAGCGTAGTCTTCGACAGGACTAGCTATCCCCCTCTTATTCCGGCATTCTGCAGTTCAGTCCACATATGATACCCCTTTTCCATTTGATACCAATGCATACATATGTAGTGCAGCTCCTTGCTTGCGAGTACGTTGGATGAGTACTCGCGGTTGCTTTGCTCCCTCTTTCCCCCCTTTCTATACCTGATTGCTGCGACCAGACGATGGAGCCCAGGAGCCAGACGCCACCTTCGACGACGACTCCTACTACACTGGAGGTGCCTACTACTATGTGTAGCCCGCTGACGACGACCATGAGTAGTTTAGGAGGATCCCAGGCAGGAGGCCTGCGCCTCTTTCGATCTGTATCCCAGTTTGTGCTAGCCTTCTTAAGGAAAACTTGTTTAACTTATGTCTGTACTCAGATATTGTTGCTTCCGCTCACTCTTGTATATTCAAGCTTATGTATTCGAGCCCTCGAGGCCCCTGGCTTGTAATATAAAGCTTGTATTATTTTAGAAATTGTGTCTAGAGTTGTGTTGTGATATCTTCCCATGAGTCCCTATTCTTGGTCGTACACATTTGCGTGCATGATTAGTGTACGGTCAAATCAGGGGCGTCACAGATATAAACCCCATCTTTTTATCCTCGATGGCAACAATACAATATGTGCCTTGCTGCCCCTACTGTCACTTGGAAAGGACGCCGCAAGATTGAACCCAAAGCTAAGCACTTCTCCCATTGCAAGAAAGATCAATCTAGTAGGCCAAACCAAACTGATAATTCGAAGAGACTTGCAAAGATAACAAATCATACATAAAAGATTTCAGAGAAGAATAAAATATTGTTTATAGATAATCTGGATCATAAACCCACAATTCATCGGATCTCGACAAACACACCGCAAAAAGAGTTACATCGAATGGATCTCCAAGAAGATCAAGGATAACTTTGTATTGAAATCCAAAGAGAGAGAAGAAGCCATCTAGCTAATAACTATGGACCCGAAGGTCTAAGGTAAACTACTCACACATCATCGGAGAGGCTATGGTGTTGATGTAGAAGCCCTTCCTGATCGATTCCCCCTCCGACGGAGCTCCAGAAAAGGCCCCAAGATGGGATCTGTTGGGTACAGAAGGTTGCGGCGGTGGAAATAGGGTTGCGTGGTGCTCCTGGATGTTTTCGGGGTATGTGGGCATATATAGGAGGAAGAAGTAGGTCGGTGGAGCAACGAGGGGCCCACAAGGTTGGGGGGCGCGCCCAGGGGGGCAGGCGCGCCTCCGTGCCTCGTGGCCTCCTTGTTGATTTCTTGATGTCCACTCCAAGTCCTCTGGATCACGTTTGTTCCGAAAATAACTGTCCCAAAGGTTTCATTCCGCTTGGATTCCGTTTGATATTCGTTTTCTGTGAAACACTGAAATAGGCAAAAAAATAGCAATTTGCACTGGGCCTTGGGTTAGTAGGTTAGTCCCAAAAATAATATAAAAGTGTATAAATAAGCCCATTAACATCCAAAACAGATAATATAATAGCATGGAACAATCAAAAATTATAGATACGTTGGAGACGTATCAAGCATCCCCAAGCTTAATTCCTGCTCGTCCTTGAGTAGGTAAATGATAAAAATAGAATTTTTGATGTGGAATGCTACCTAGCATATTTCTCAATGTAATTTTCTTTATTGTGGCATGACTGTTCAGATCCGAAAGACTCAAGATAAAAGTTTAATATTGACATAAAAATAGTAATACTTCAAGCATACTAACAAAGCAATCATGTCTTCTCAAAATAACATGGCCAAAGAAAGTTATCCCTACAAAATCATATAGTCTGGCTATGCTCTATCTTCATCACACAAAGTATTTAATCATGCACAACCCCGATGACAAGCCAAGCAATTGTTTCATACTTTTGGTGTTCTCAAACTTTTTCAATCTTCACGCAATACATGAGCGTGAGCCATGGACATAACACTATAGGTGGAATAGCTAGAATGGTGGTTGTGGAGAAGACAAAAAACGGAGAAGATAGCCTCACATCAACTAGGCGTATCAACGGGCTATGGAGATGCCCATCAATAGATATCAATGTGAGTGAGTAGGGATTGCCATGCAACAGATGCACTAGAGCTATAAGTGTATGAAAGCTCAAAATAAACTAAGTGGGTGTCCATCCAACTCGCTTGCTCACGAAGACCTAGGGCATTTTGATGAAGCCCATCATTGGAATATACAAGCCAAGTTCTGTAATGTAAAATTCCCACTAGTATATGAAGGTGACAACATAGGAGACTCTCTATCATGAAGATCATGGTGCTACTTTGAAGCACAAGTGTGGAAAAAGGATAGTAACATTGTCCCTTCTCTCTTTTTCTCTCATATTTTTTTATTTGGGCCTTCTTCTTCGTTTTTATGGCCTCTTTTTTTTTCATCCGGAGTCTCATCCCGACTTGTGGGGGAATCATAGTCTCCATCACCCTTTCCTCAGGACAATGCTCTAATAATGATTATCATCACACTTTTATTACTTACAACTCAAAGATTACAACCCAATACTTAGAACAAAATATGACTCTATGTGAATGCCTCCGGCGGTGTACTGGGATATGCGATGAATCATGAGTGACATGTCTGAAAGAATTATGAATGGTGGCTTTGCCACAAATATGATGTCAACTACATGATCATGCAAAGCAATATGACAATGATGAAGCGTGTCATAATAACGGAACGGTGGAAAGTTGCATGGCAATATATCTAGGAATGACTATGGAAATGTCATAATAGGTAGGTATGGTGGCTGTTTTGAGGAAGGTATATGGTGGGTTTAAGGTACCGGCGAAAGTTGCGCGGTACTAGAGAGGCTAGCAATGGTGGAAGGATGAGAGTGCGTATAATCCATGGACTCAACATTAGTCATAAAGAACTCACATACTTATTGCAAAAATTTATTAGTTATTGAAACAAAATACTACGCGCATGCTCCTAGGGGGATATATTGGTAGGAAAAGACCATCGCTCGTCCCCGACCGCCACTCATAAGGAAGACAATCAATAAATAAATCATGCTCCGACTTCATCACATAACAGTTCACCATACGTGCATGCTACGGGAATCACAAACTTTAGAACAAGTATTTCTCAAATTCACAACTACTCAACTAGCATGACTCTAATATCACCATCTCCATATCTCAAAACAATCA
Source organism: Triticum urartu (assembly GCF_003073215.2). Taxonomy (NCBI): domain Eukaryota; kingdom Viridiplantae; phylum Streptophyta; class Magnoliopsida; order Poales; family Poaceae; genus Triticum; species Triticum urartu. Next base: position 233,240,933 of record NC_053028.1, read on the forward strand.
TCAAGTATCAAACTTCTCATAGTATTCAATGCACTTTTTATGATAGTTCTTATTATACCCATCTTGGATGCCTATCATATTAGGACTAATTTTATAACCAAAGCAAATTACCATGCTGTTCTAAATGACTCTCAAAATAATATAAGTTAAGCATGAGAGATCAATAATTTGTATAAAATAAAACCACCACCGTGCTCTAAAAGATATAAGTGAAGCACTAGAGCAAAATTATCTAGCTCAAAAGATATAAGTGAAGCACATAGAGTATTCTAATAAATTCCAATTCAAGTGTGTCTCTCTCAAAAGGTGTGTACAGCAAGGATTATTGTGGTAAACTAAAAAGCAAAGACTCAAATCATACAAGACGCTCCAAGCAAAACACATATCATGTGGTGAATAAAAATATAGCCTCAAGTAAAGTTACCCATAGAAGAAGACGAAAGAGGGGATGCCTTATCGGGCATCCCCAAGCTTAGTCTTTGGGTTGTCCTTGAATTTTAAATTGGGGTGACTTGGGAATCCCCAAGCTTAGGCTCTTGCCACTCCTTATTCCATAATCCATCAAATCTTTACCCAAAACTTGAAAACTTCACAACACAAAACTTAAATAGAAAATCTCATGAGCTCCGTTAGTATAAGAAAACAAACCACCACTTAAGGTACTGTAATGAACTCATTATTTATTTATTTTGGTATTAAACCTACTGTATTCCAACTTCTCTATGGTTTATAACCTTCGATACTAGCTGTAGATTCATCAAAATAAGCAAACAACACGCGAAAAATAGAATCTGTCAAAAACAGAATAGTCTGTAGTAATATGTAGGTTTCGAATACTTCTGTAACCCCAAAAATTCTAAAATAAATTTCTGGACGTTAGGAATTTATCTATTAATCATCTTAAAAAATAATCAACCTAATCGCAATCTCCAGTAAAAAATGGAAGCAAATCTCGTGAGCGCTAAAGTGTCTGTTTTTTACAGCAAGACCACAAAGACTTTCCCCAAGTCTTCCCAAAGGTTCTACTTGGCACAAACACTAATTAAAAGCATAAAACCACATCTAAACAGAGTCTATATGAATTATTTATTACTAAACAGAACCAAAAAGCAAGGAACAAAAATAAAATTGAGTTGCCTCCCAACAAGCGCTATCGTTTAACGCCCCTAGCTAGGCAAAAAAAGCAAGAATAGATCTAGGTATTATCATCTTTGGTATGCAATCCATAAGTGGATCTCATAATAGATTCATAAGGTAATTTAATTTTATTTCTAGGAAAGTGCTCCATGCCTTTCCTTAATGGAAATTTGAATCTAATATTTCGTTCTTTCATATCAATAATTGCACCAATCGTTCTAAGGAAAGGTCTACCAAGAATAATGGGACATGTAGGATTGCAATCTATATCAAGAACAATGAAATATATGGGCACATAATTCCTATTTGCAACAATAATAACATCATTAATTCTTACCATACGTTTATTAATAGTGGAACCCGCGAGGTGCAAATTTAAAGAACAATCATTAAATTCATGGAAACCTAACACACCACACAAAGTTTTTGGAATCGTGGAAACACTAGCACCCAAATCACATAAAGCATAGCATTCATGATATTTAATTTTAATTTTAATAGTAGGTTCCCACTCATCATAAATTTTTCTAGGGATAGAAACTTCCAATTCAAGCTTTTCTTCATAAGATTACATTAAAGCATCAACGATATGTTTAGTAAAAGCTTTATTTTGATTATAAGCATGCGGAGAATTTAGCACAGATTGCAACAAGGAAATACAATCTATTAAAGAATAATTATCATAATTAAATTACTTGAAATCCAAAATAGTGGGTTCATTGCTATGTAAAGTTTTGACCTCCCCAATCCCACTTTTATTAATTTTTGCATCAAGATCTAAAAACTCCGAATCATTATAATTCCTTTTAACTAAAGTTGACTCATCTCCAGTCCCATCATTATCAAGATTCATATTGAAAAACAAATATTTAATAGGGGACACATCAATCACTTTTAGATCTTCATCCTTATTATCATGAAAACTAGAAGAACACGCTTTCACAAAGCAATCTTTTTTAGCACGCATCCTAGCGGTTCTTTCTTTGCACTCGTCAATGGAAATTATCATAGCTTTGAGAGACTCATTGATATCATGCTTAGGTGGAATAGATCTAAATTCAAAGAATCAACATCAAGAGAAATTTTATCCATGTTCCTAGCCAACTCATCAATCTTAGAGAGTTTTTCTTCAATCAAAGCATTTAAACTCTTTTGTGAACTAATAAATTCTTTAATATTAGATTCAAAATCAGAGGGAATCTTATTATAATTTCCATACGAATTGTTGTAGTAATTACTATAATTATTAGAGGAATTACTAGGAAATGGCCTAGGATTAAAATTACCTCTATATGTGTTATTACCAAAATTGTTCCTACCAACAAAATTCACATCCATAGATTCATTATTTTTCTCAATCAAAGTAGACAAAGGCATATCATTAGGATCAGAAAAAATACTCTTATTAGCAAACAATTTCATAAGTTCATCCATCTTTCCACTCAAAACATCAATTTCTTCTATTGCATGCACCTTTTTACAAGTGGATGTTTCAGTGTGCCATTGAGAATAATTAACCATAATATTATCTAGGAGTTTAGTAGCTTCTCCTAAAGTGATTTCCATAAAAGTGCCTCCCGCGGCCGAATCTAAAAGATTTCTAGATGCAAAATTCAATCCGGCATAGAAATTTTGTATAATCATCCAAAGATTCAAACCATGTGTAGGGAAGTTACGTATCATTAATTTCATCCTCTCCCAAGCTTGTGCAACATGTTCATGATCAAGTTGCTTAAAATTCGTAATATTGTTTCTAAGAGAGATGATCTTAGTGGGAGGAAAATACTTAGAGATAAAAGCATCTTTGCACTTATTCCATGAATCGATACTATTTTTAGGCAAAGACGAAAACCAAGTTTTAGCACGATCTCTAAGCGAAAACGGGAATAGCTTCAATTTAACAATATCATTATCCACATCTTTCTTCTTTTGCATATCACACAAATCAACAAAGTTGTTTAGATGGGTAGCGGCATCTTCACTAGGAAGGCCGGAAAACGGATCTTTCATGACAAGATTCAGCAAAGCAGTATTAATTTCACAAGATTCAGCATCGGTAAGAGGAGCAATCAGAGTTCTAATAAAATCATTTTTGTTGGTATTAGAAAAGTCACAAAATTTAGTATTATCTTGAGCCACCGTGACAAACAATCCAACACACAAGCACACAAGAAGCGAGACGAACGAAAAAGAGAAGGGGAACGGAAAAGGGGGGCAAATAAAACGGAAAGGGTGAAGTGGGGGAGAGCAAAACGAGAGGCAAATGGAAAATAATGAAATGCGAGGGATAAGAGTTTGTGATGGGTACTTGGTATGTCTTGACTTGTGTGTAGATCTCCCCGGCAACGGCGCCAGAAATCCTTCTTGCTACCTCTTGAGCACTGCGTTGGTTTTCCCTTGAAGAGGAAAGGATGATGCAGTAAAGTAGCGTAAGTATTTCCCTTAGTTTTTGAGAACCAATGTATCAATCCAGTAGGATACTACACGCAAGTCCCTTGTACCTACACAAACAAATAAGAACCTCGCAACCAACGCAATTAAGGGGTTGTCAATCCCTTCACGGTCACTTACGAGAGTGAGATCTGATAGAGATAATAATAATAAGATAAATATTTTTTTTTATTTTTATGATATAGATTAAATGTAAAGAATGCAAAATAAACGGTGCCAGAAATAGCTAGTTGATGGGAAATTAATATAATAGAGAATAGACCCAGGGGGCCATAGGTTTCACTAGTGGCTTCTCTCAAGATAGCATAAGTATTACGGTGGGTGAACAAATTACTATCGAGCAATTGATAGAAAAGTGCATAATTATGAGAATATCTAGGCATGATCATGTATATAGGCATCACGTCCGCGACAAGTATACCAAAATGATTCTGCATCTACTACTATTACTCCACACATCGACCGCTATCCAGCATGCATCTAGAGTATTAAGTTCATAAGAACAAAGTAACACATTAGGCAAGATGACATGATGTAGAGGGATAAACTCAAGCAATATGATATAAACCCCATCTTTTATCCTCGATGGCAATAATACAATACGTGCCTTGCTGCCCCTGCTGTCACTGGGATAGGACACCACAAGATTGAACGCAAAGCTAAGCACTTCTCCCATTGCAAAAAAGATCAATCTAGTAGGCCAACCCAAACTAATAATTCGAAGAGACTTGCAAAGATAACAAATCATACATAAAATATTTCAGAGAAGAATAAAATATTGTTCATAGATAATCTTGATCATAAACCCACAATTCATCAGATCTCGACAAACACACCGCAAAAAGAGTTACATCGAATAGATCTCCAAGAAGATCAAGGAGAACTTTGTATTGAGATCCAAAGAGAGAGATGAAGCCATCTAGCTAATAACTATGGACCCGAAGGTCTGAGGTAAACTACTCACACATCATCGGAGAGCCTATGGTGTTGATGTAGAAGCCCTCCGTGATCGATTCCCCCTCCGGCGGAGCTCCGGAAAAGGCCCCAAGATGGGATCTCTTTGGTATAGAAAGTTGCGGCGGTGGAAATAGGGTTTCGTGGTGCTCTTGGATGTTTTCGGGGTATGTGGACAAATATAGGAGGAAGAAGTAAGTCGGTGGAGCCACGAGGGTGGGGGCGCGCCTAGGTGGCCAGGCGCGCCTCCCTGCCTCGTGGCCTCCTCGTTGATTTCTTGACGTCCACTCCAAGTCCTCTGGATCACGTTTGTTCGAAAAATAACTCTCCCGAAGGTTTCATTCCGTTTGGATTCTGTTTGATATTCCTTTTCTGCAAAACACTGAAATAGGCAAAACACAGCAATTTGCACTGGGCCTTGGGTTAGTAGGTTAGTCCCAAAAATAATATAAAAGTGTATAAATATGCCCATTAACATCCAAAACAGATAATATAATAGCATGGAACAATCAAAAATTATAGATACGTTGGAGACGTATCACTCTTTGATTGATTGTATTTCTTTGTTGCAATCCATGATAAATTCACCCCATGCTTATGAACAAAATAAAGCTTTTACTAAATATATTGTTGATGCTATGATGAAAGCTTTTGAAGAAAAATTGGAATTAGAAGTTTCAATTCCTAGAAAATTGCATGATGAATGGGAACCTACTATCAAAGTCAAGATTAAAAATTATTAATGTTTTGCTTTGTGTGACTTGGGTGCTAGTGTTTCTACAATTCCGAAATCTTTACGTGATGTGCTTGGTCTTACCGATATTGAATCATGTTCTTTGAATTTGTACTTGGTGGATTCTACTATTAAAAAGCCTATGGAAGAATTAATGATGTTCTTATTCTTTCAAATATGAATTATGTGCCCATAGATTTTATTGTTCTTGATATTGATTGCAATCCGTCTTGTCCAATTATTCTTGGTAGACCATTTGTACGCACTATCGGTGCCGTGATTGATATGAAAGAAGGCAATATCAAGTTCCAATTTCCTTTGAGGAAGGGTATGGAACACTTCCCTAGAACAAGAATTAGGCCACCATATGAATCAATCATGAGGGCATCTTATGGATCTCGAACCAAAGATGACAAAACTTAGATCCTTGCTTTATGCCTAGCTAAGGGCGTAAAACTATAGCGCTTGTTGGGAGGCAACCCAATGAATAAAATTTATTTTTGCTTTTTGCTTCCTATTATTGAGTGTTAGCACAATTATGCTAATGTTATGATTGTGTTTTTATGTTTTAATTAGTGATTGTGCCAAGTAAAGCCTTTAGGATCTTCTTGGGTGATAGTTGTTTGATCTTGCTGAAAAAACAGAAACTTTTGCGCTCGCGAAAATAATTCTCATTTTTAACCAGAGAGCGATAAAATATCCATTCCTCTTGCAGTAGATCAATATACAAATTTCTCAGGTCGTCCTAATTTTTCAGAATTTTTGTAGTTAGAGAAGTATTTGAAATAGTCAGATTGCTACAGATTGTTCTGTTTTGACAGATTCTGTTTTCTTTGCGTTGTGTGCTTGTTTTGATGGCTCTATGATTTTCATTGATGAGTTTTTGAAATAGAAAAGTTGGAATACAGTAGATATAATGAAAAAACAAAATATGAATTTTTTTTATAAAACACTTATAGTAGTGATTAATTTTCTTATAGTAACGGATCTCACGAAGGTTTTGTTGAGTTTTGTGTGATTGAAGTTTTCAAGTTTTGGGTTATCTTATGATGGATGAGGGAATAAGGAGTAGAAGAGCCTAAGCTTGGGGATGCCCGACATCCCAAGCTATTATCCAAAAATGAGCAACCAACTAAGCTTGGGGATGCCCCCGAGTGGCATCCCCTCTTTCTTTTAACATCCATCGGTATTTTACTCGAAGCTATATTTGTATTCGTCACATACTATGTGTTTTGCTTGGAGCGTCTTGTATGATATGAGTTTTTGCTTGGTTTATTTTGTGTTTTAATTCTTGATCCCTTGCTGGACACACCTATTTGACAGAGCCAAAATTATGTCATGACTTTGTTAGAATTGCTCTCTTTGCTTCACTTAAATCTTTTATGAGCTATGGACTTGCTCTAGTTCTTCACTTATATCTTTTTAAGCACTGTGTGCTTTAGTATTTTTGAAGAAATGCTCTCTTGCTTCACTTAGATTTATTTGAGAGTTAGTAAAATTTTAAAGAAATTCTCTTTTGCTTCACTTATATTTGTTTGAGCTTATGAAAAGAAACACATGAAAATTAGTCCCAAAGTGATAGATATCCAAGAAGGATATAATAAAAACTTTCATGAAGATCATTGGACAAAATAAACTTGATTCTTAGTAATAGTTTTGAGTTATGATGATGTGATATGTGAGTTATGTTGATGAGTAATTAGGCTTTAGTAAGAATATTGGTGTTAAGGTTTTTGATTCCCTTTGCAAGCACGAAAGTCAATAGTCATGCAATGAAATTATATCCTACTTTTGGTGCATTATTCGGTGTTAATTATGCTTAATGCTTGCTTATGAGTTTATCTGTTTCTTGGTTGGTCGCTTCTCAATCTTTTGCTAGCCTTCATTTTGCACTAAGTATGATCTCTACTTGTGCATCCAAAATCCTTTAAACCAGTTTTGCCACATGTGTCCACTATATCTAACTATATGTGGTATTCTTTTGCCGTTCTAAGAAAATTTGCATGTGCCATCTCTAATTTCAAAATAAACTTCTCTTTTGTGTGTTCATTTCGCTCATGGAGCGGTGAGGGGTGGCTAATATTTTCCATGCGAGATGTGTTATTCTCACGATGAGTGTTTATTCACTTGTCATTGCACGAGAGTAAGACAAAGGTATTAGGGATGCCCAGTCCCGAAATGAAAAAATGAATTTACTTTATGTTGTCAAATAAAAAATTCCTTGGAAAGTGTTTGGTATGGAAGGTACCCGTGGATACGGTTAGCCATGGAAATTGAAAGTACGGTGGAAAAGGAATAAACTTTATTTTCTATTTGGGAACCGCCTATGATATATCTAGCATGGAAAGTGTTGGGAACTCTAAGTCGTTTTCATTGGTGGGATGGATACACCTCCCAAAATGTTTTTATCTCTAATTTTTTCACTTTGAGCTCTGGCACCTCTACAAATCCCTACTTCCCTCTGCGAAGGGCCTTTCTTTTACTTTATGCAATTTTTATTTTTGAATTTGAGTCTCCATCTTCTCTTATAAAAGCACCAACTAGGAGGCAATATGATTGTACTTGAGTATTGGGTGTAGCTAATATGCGAGTGTGTTTCATCAATGGATCAATGATTGAGCATGATGGGCTAGGGATAGCTTATTCTAGCATTGATATTTTGAAAGACATGGTTGCTTGTTGATATGCTTGAGTATTTAAGTTATCATGCCAAAACTAGACTATTGCTTTGAACAATATAAAAGTCCAAAGGTCCAAGCTATAAAGAAATGAAATATGATATGACATGATAGGCAGCATTCCACATGAAAAATTTCTGTTTTATCACTTCCCTACTCGAGCATGAGTAGGAGCTAAGCTTGGGGATGCTGATACATCTCCAATGTATCTATAATTTTTTATTGTTCCATGCTGTTATATTATCAATCTTGGATGTTTTATAATCATTTTATATCATTTTTTGCTACTAACCTATTGACATAGTGCCAAGTGCCAGTTGTTGTTTTTTGCATGTTTTTTACATCGCAGGAAATCAATATCAAACGGAGTCCAAACGGAACGGAACTTTACGGAGTTTTTTTGGACCAGAAGGAACATAATGGGCCCTGGCTGCACCTGGGGGGTGCTCCGAGGAGAGCACAACCCACCAGGGTGCGCCAGGAGGCCCAGGCGCGCCCTGGTAGGTTGTGCCCACCTCGGGTGCCCCCGGGACCGCCTCTTTACTCTATCAATACCCCAATATTCCCAAAACCCTAGGGGAGTCGACAAAATATTGATCCAGCCGCCGCATAGTCCAGAACCACCAGATCCAATCTAGACACCATCTCGGATGGGGTTCACCACCTCAATTGGTGCCTCTCCGATGATGCGTGAGTAGTTCTTTGTAGACCTTTGGGTCCGTATTTAGTAGCTAGATGGCTCTCTCTCTCTCTCTCTTGATTCTCAACACAATGGTCTCTTGGAGATACATATGATGTAACTCTTTTGCGATGTGTTTGTTGGGATCGATGAACTTTGAGTTTATGATCAGATCTATCTTTTTATATCCATGAAAGTATTTGAGTTTCTTTGATCTCTTTTATGCATGATTGCTTATAGCCTTGTATTTCTTCTCTGATATTTGGTTTTTTTGGCCAACTTGATCTATTTATCTTGCAATGGGAAGAGGTGCTTTGTAGTGGGTTCGATCTTATGGTGCTTGATCCCAATGATAGAAGGGGAACTGACACGTATGTATCGTTGCTACTAAGGATAAAACGATGGGGTCTATCTCTACATAGATAGATCTTGTCTACATCATGTCATCGTACTTATTGCATTACTCCGTTTCTCCATGAACTTAATACACTAGACGCATGCTGGATAGCGGCCGATGTGTGGAGTAATAGTAGTAGATGCAGGCAGGAGTCGCTCTACTAATCTTGGACGTGATGCCTATATAATGATCATTTCCTGGATATCATCATGAGTATTTGAAGTTCTATCAATTGCCCAATAGTAATTTGTTCACCCACCGTTTGCTATTTTTCTCGAGAGAAGCCACTAGTGAAACCTACGACCCCCAGGTCTCTTTCTCATATATTTGCCTTTGCGATCTACTTTTCCTTTGCATTTATTTCAGATCTATTAAACCAAAAATACAAAAATACCTTGCTGCAATTTATTCTTATTTATTTTATTTGGCGTTCGATCTATCAATCTACTACAATTTTATCTCACGTCTGTTTGCCTATCTTGAGGCGCCATACCCAGAAGGGATTGACAACCCCTTTAACACGTAGGGTTGCGAGGATTTGTTATCTGTGTGCAGGGGTTGTTTACATTGTGTTTCTTGGTTCTCCAGCTGGTTCGATAACCTTGGTTTCTTATATGAGGGAAATACCTATCGCCGCTGTGCTGCATCGTCCCTTCCTCTTTGGGGAAATACCGACGTAGCTTCAAGCGACATTAGTAGGTCTGTGGTAAACTACTCACGCATCATCGGAGGAGCATCAAAGAGGATGATGAACCCTTCCGTGATCGTGTTCCCCTCTGGCAAGGTGCCTGAATAGGGCTCTAGATTGGATCTCGTAGTTTTGGAACTTGTGACGGCTGGAATTGTGTTTCGTCGACTCTCCTAGTGTTTCTGGAATATTTGGGTATTTATAGAGATAAGAGGTGGTGGAAAGGATCTTGGTGGGCCCGACCACCCATCAGGACGCGATAGGGGCCTCTAGCGCGCCCAGGTGGGTTATGGGCCCCACCGGCCTCCCCTCGTGCACTTCCTTGGCTCCCAAGTTGTCTTATGGGCAGAAAATAAATCTCCAAAAAGTATCGTGGCATTTGGACTTCGTTTGGTACCGATATTCCGTGAAGTAAAAAAACAAGCAGAAAACAACAACTGTCACTGGCACTATGTTAATAGGTTAGTCCCAAAAATTGATATAAAGTTTCTATAAAATGGATGTAAAACATCCAAGAATGATAATATAACAACATGGAACAATAAAAAAATTATAGATACATTGGAGACGTATCAGAATCCCCAAGCTTAATTCCTGCTCGTCCTTGAGTAGGTAAATGATAAAAACAGAATTTTTGATGTGGAATGTTGCCTGACATGTTCATCACATATTATTTTATTTTGTAGCATGGACATTTGGACTTTAAGATGATTCAAAGTAATAGTCTATAATTGATATGAAGACTTCAATACTCAAGCATATCAACAAGCAACCATGTCTTTCAAAATATCAACACTAAACAAAGTTATCTATGGCCCATCATGCTCAATCATTTGATCCCTTCATGAAACACACTCGAATATTAGCTACATCCAATGCACAAGTATGATCATCATACTCCCAAGTTGGTGCGTTATAAGAGAAGATGGAGACTCAAATAAAATAAAATTTGCATAAATGTAAATAGATAGGTGATACGTCTCCAACGTATCTATTAATTTTGATTGTTCCATGCTGTTATATTATCATTCTTGGATGTTTTACAATCATTTTATAGCAACTTTATATGATTTTTTGGGACTAACCTATTGACATAGTGCCCAGTGCTAGTTGATGTTCTTTGCTTGTTTTTTACTTCGCAGAAAATCAATACCAAACGGAGTCCAAACACAGCGAAACTTTTTGGAGATTTTTTGGACCAAAAGACATCCACTTGGCTAAAGAAGTACCAGAGGGGTGCCCCGAGTGGGGCACAATCCACCTAGGCGCTCCTGGGGGCCCAGATGCGCCCTGGCCGGTTGTGCCCACCTCAATGGCCTCCCGCACCGCCTCTTCGCCCTATAAATTCCCAAATATTCCAAAACCCCCGGGGTAACCCTAGATCAGAAGTTCCACCACCGCAAGCCTATGTAGCCATGAAAAACTAATCTAGACCCCGTTCCAGCACTTCGCCGAAGGGGGAAATCATCACCGGTGGCCACCTTCATCATCTCGGTGGCCACCATGATGAGGAAGGCGTAGTCCACCCTCGGGGCTGAGGGTTTGTACGAGTAGCTATGTGTTTAATCTCTCTCTCGTGTTCTTGAGATGGCACGATCTTGATGTATCACGGGCTTTGTTAATATAGTTGGATCATATGGTGTTTCTCCCTCTCTATCTTGTTGTGATGAATTGAGTTTTCCCTTTGATATTTCGTTTTATTGGATTGGATACTTTTATAGATTTGAGAGCACTTGATATCTTCCTTGCATATGAATACCCGTGGTGACAATGGGGTATTATATTGATTCACTTGAGATATGTTTTGGCACTCAACTCGCGGATTCTTGAGGTGACATTGGGGTAATCTATGCATAGGGGTTGATGAACGTTCTCGTCTTTTGTTTCTCCGGTAGAAATCTTGGGGCACTCTTTGAGGTTCTTTGTGTTGGATTGAGTATTATGAATCTGAAATTGTTTGATGCGTATCGTATAATTAACTTATGGATACTTGTGGTGACATTGGAGTATCTAGCTGACATTAGAGTTGGTTGATGCGTATCATATGGTGTTAATTTAGTACGAACTCTTGGATAGATCGAATGGAAAGAATAAATTTGTGTTATTTTAGTACGAACTCTTGAATAGATCGAACGGAAAGAATAACTTTAAGGTGGTTTCGTACCCTACAAACAATTTCTTCATATGTTCTTCGCTAGATAAGAACTTTGGAGTGATTCTTCATCACACGTTGAGGGATAGTTATATGATCCAATTAGATTAGCATTGTTAAGAGATTGCACAAGCGAAAGTACGGACCCTAGGCCTCATTTTCAAGCATTGCAATACCAATTGTGCTCCGTTTTATCAATTGCTACCTTGCTGTTTTTTATTGTTCCTATTGCAAAAATCAATATCTACTATCATTACTACACTTGTATCACCATCTCTTCGCCGAACTAGTGCACCTATACAATTTACCATTGTATTTGGTGTGTTGGGGACACAAGAGACTTTTTGTTATTTGGTTGAAGGGTTGTTTGAGAGAGACCATCTTCATCCTACATCTCCCACGGTTTGATAAACCTTATGTCAACCAGTTGAGGGAAAATTGCTACTGTCCTACAAAACTCTGCGCTTGGAGGCCCAACACGAGTCTACAAGAATAAAGTTGTGTAGTAGACATCGAGCTCTTTTCTAGCGCTGTTGCCATGGAGGTGAGTGCTTGAAGGTATATCTTTAGATCTTGCAACTGAATCTTTTAGTTTCTAGTTTTATAACTATTTTGGTTTTATAAAGAAAACTAAAAATGGAATTGAGGTGGTCTCACATTTGTTCATGTTTATAATGTCTTTCTTGAAAATGATGGAGTGGAAAATTGTGCTCAATTGATAGAAGAGGAATTCAATAAAATGATTAGCATGATTGATGAGGATGATTGCAATGTTGTTAGTATGAATTCTGTGAATATCCAAAATGCTAATGATGATTGCACAAGTCATGACAAAAATGTTTCTTATAAGCATTTCAACTTTTGTGTAGTGGAAAGACTTTGTGAAGACATGCCTTATAGGGAAGATAGATTTTGTAAGAAGCATAAACATGATAGAACTAATTTTTTGCTCAAAGTGATTGATGAATTTGCTACAAAATTATGTTCTCTTTGTCCTATTACTTGTGAACTTTGCAATAAGGTTGGTCATCTTAATTTCCAATGCAAACTCTTTCATGACCGAATCATGGCCAAATATTGTAATGACTTGATCACCCTTGAACTTTATAATGAGCTTTGTCTATTTTTGGGGAGTGAAGAATTGACACATAAAAATAGTTGGTTTTAAGTATCCATTCTCACGGATGACAATGAAACTAATCTAAAAAATATCTATATGTTTTGCATGGTAAATTGCAATGAGAATGCTTATATTGCCAACTATAGGAAGATGAGAAAACTAATAGAATATAAAAGGAATACTAATGAAAGGGTAAAGATTTCCACTTCCCCTGCTATTGTCTCTCATGATGAAATAGGTGACCAGGAGTAGCCCCCTATTCAACCAATCTCATCAATAAGAAGCTCGAAAAAATTAATTAAACCCACACATGATGTGGTGAAGAAGAAGAAAAGAAGAAAGAATAAAGGTAAAAAGGTATCTCTCCCAAATAATGTTGCTCCTACTATTGTTGTGCCTCATGACAATGAATCAAAAATAATTGTGGAAGATGTTGCACATGATGATGATATTGCTTCTTTGTCTTATGGCACAATGTCCGAGAGCACTATTGATGATGATTTTTATGCCTATTGCTTGTTGTGATGATTATGATTGGGAAGATAATGTTACTTCTTATTATATTGGAAATCTTTTTGGCACCAACTTGGAAAATTATGATGATATAAATTGTTATACCGTTGGTGCTATTCATACTATTAATGATGATAGGGATTATGCTTATGATATGCCAAGCCACAAGCTTGGGGATGCTATGTTTGATGTGAATGACATGGTTGAGAATTTATTTGCTATTATATTATCATTCTTGGATGTTTTACAATCAATTTATAGCAACTTTATATCATTTCTTGGGACTAACCTGTTGACATAGTGCCCAGTGCCAGTTATTGTTTTTTCTTGTTTTTTACTTCGCAAAAAATCAATACCATATGGAGTCCAAATGCAACGAAACTTTTGGAGAATTTTTTTTGGACCAGAAGACATCCGCTGGGCCAAAGAAGTACCAGAGGTGTGCCCCAAGGGGGGCACTATTGGGGAACGTAGCATGCAATTGCAAAAAAATTCCTACGCTCATGCAAGATATATCTAGGAGATGCATAGAAACGAGAGGGGGAGAGTGTGTCACCGTACCCTCGTAGACTGAAAGCGGAAGCGTTTTACAAAGTGGTTGATGTAGTCAAACTTCTTCTTGTTTCGACCGATCAAGTATCGAACTTACGGCACCTCTGAGTTTTGCACATGTTTAGCTCGACGACGTCCCTCGAACTCTTCATCCAGCAAAGTGTCAAGGGAGAGTTTCGTCAACACGACGGCGTGGTGACGGTGATGGTGATGTTCTCCGCGTAGGGCATCGCCGAAGCACTACGTGAATATGACCAGAGGCGTAAACTATGGAGGGGGGGCGCCGCGCACGGCTAATAATTGTTGGTGTGTGTTCTAGCGGTGCCTCCCCCACATATATATAGGTTGGAGGGGAGGAGAGGCAGCCAAGGGGGGCGCCCCAAGTAGGAGGAATCCTATTTGGGGTCCTCCCAATTCGGCCTCCCCTCTTTCCTATTCCTATTCGGAGTAGGAAGGGAATAGGGGGAAGGGGAAATCCTATTCCCTTTTCCTTTCCTCCCTCCAATTTGGCCAGCCCATATGGGGGGGGGGGTGCACCAACCCCTTTGTGTCTGGTGCGTTTCTAATACGTCTCCGTCGTATCTACTTTTCCAAACACTTTTGCCCTTGTTTTGGACTCTAACTTGCATGATTTGAATGGAACTAACCCGGACTAATGCTGTTTTCAGCAGAATTTCCATGGTGTTATTTATGTGCAGAAACAAAAGTTCTCGGAATGACCTAAAACTTCACGGATATTATTTTTGGAAATAATAATACTGGCAAAAGATCAAGGCCAGGGGGCCACACCCTAGCCACAAGGGTGGGGGCGCGCCTGCCCCCCTGGGCGCGCCCCCTACCTCGTGCCCCCTGGAGCTCCACCGACCTCAACCTTGACTCCATATATTCGTGTTTGGGGAGAAAAAAAATAAAGGAGAAGGAATCATCGCGTTTTACGATACGGAGCCGCCGCCAAGCCCTAAACTCTCTCGGGAGGGCTGATCTGGAGTCCGTTTGAGGCTCCGGAGAGGGGAATCCTTCGCCATCGTCATCATCAACATTCATGACCAATTTCATGATGCTCACCACTGTGCGTGAGTAATTCCATCGTAGGCTTGCTGGATGGTGATGGGTTGGATGAGATTTATCATGTAATCGAGTTAGTTTTGTTAGGGTTTGATCCCTAGTATCCACTATGTTCTGAGATTGATGTTGCTATGACTTTGCTATGCTTAATGCTTGTCACTAGGGCCCGAGTGCCATGATTTCAGATCTGAACCTATTATGTTTTCATGAATATATGTGAGTTCTTGATCCTATCTTGCAAGTCTATAGTCGCCTACTATGTGTTATGATCCGGCAACCCCGAAGTGACAATAATCGGGACCACTCCCGGTGATGACCGTAGTTTGAGGAGTTCATGTATTCACTATGTGTTAATGCTTTGGTCCGGTACTCTATTAAAAGGAGGCCTTAATATCCCTTAGTTTCCACTAGGACCCCGCTGCCACAGGAGGGTAGGACAAAAGATGGCATGCAAGTTCTTTTCCATAAGCACGTATGACTATATTCGGAATACATGCCTACATTACATTGATGAATTGGAGCTAGTTCTGTGTCACCCTAGGTTATGATTGTTACATGATCGACTGCATCCGGCATAATTCTCTATCACCGTTCCAATGCCTACGAGCTTTCCATATATTGTTCTTCACTTATTTACTTTTCAGTTGCTATTGTATCATCACTACAAAACACCAAAAATATTACTTTTGCTATCGTTACCTTTTGCTACCGTTACCACTACTATCATATTACTTTGCTACTAAACACTTTGCTGCAGATAGTAAGTTTCCAGGTGTGGTTGAATTAACAACTCAGCTGCTAATACTTGAGAATATTCTTTGGCTCCCCTTGTGTCGAATCAATAAATTTGGGTTGAATACTCTACCCTCGAAAACTGTTGCGATCCCCTATACTTATGGGTTATCAAGACTATTTTCTGGCGCCGTTTCCGGGGAGCATAGCTCTATTCTTTGAGTCACTTGGGATTTATATCTGCTTATCTTTATGAAGAACTTGAGAGATCCAAAAACCAAGATTTATCCCTCAACTAGGAGGGGAGGTAAGGAACTGTCATCTAGCTCTGCACTTGCTTCACCTTCTGTTTTGAGTAAGCTTGCGACACCTAAACCTGCTTCTGCTATTAATTCTGATATGTCGCATATTCACTACAAGGATACCCGTTATAAAGCAACACACATTCTACAATATTTTGACTAAACGTTGTAAAATTCATAATAGATACGCATATTAAAGGTTGCAGATATGCGTTGTAGATTTACATCTCTTGATCCCACCATGGGACATATATGCAAAAAGAAAAAAAGAAAAGGGAAAGGAGAGAGGGATGCGCGAGAAACAGAGCCCCCGATGCCCCTCGTCTCTTCCAAATCGCCGCCACCAACCACCTCGTCACCTTCCTCCCACCTCGCCGCCGACCCTCCCTTCCGCTCCTCCCACATCGCAGCCACGGAGGCTACCGGATCCGCCTCATCCCCCACCAACCCATCCCTCTCACATGCCATCTCTTTGTGGATGCAGCTCCTCGTTGCGCCACCTGTGGCGGCTGATTCAGGCGACGTCCGGCGAAGCCTGCCATCACAAAGCACAGCCCGAGGTCCCCTCACACCACGGCGCTCTCCCATGCGGCTAGATCCGGTGCTCGTGGCTACCAAAGCCCAGCCGCGACCTTTCCCCGATGGCTAGGGTTTCGGGCATGGGCTCCGGCGCCAGTGGCCATGTCGTTCTTCTTGTCCGGTGAGTGAATCCCCTCCCCTGGATTTGTCCCCTCTCTCTTCCCCTTCCTCTAAACTTGATTCTTCTCTTCTCCTGTAAGTATACGTCTAGGTATGCACCCCCGATTCTATTACAGCTAATCCCTGTCAAAAAAGTTTGGCCCTTGTGCGACGAACACTTGATAGGCATGCCGTGCAGACTGACTTCCGATCTCTGTTTTACATTCATGCACTGATTGCTATTCTATTAAATTATTAATTATTAGATATCAATGGAGCATCGAAATTTTAAAAAATTCTTATATACGCTGCTAACTCATCAATCCTTGATAGATGAGTCGGTAATCCTTTCAATTTTTTGATGTTGATAAGAACTACTTCATATATGCAGACCCTGCATTAAATAGTCTGCAAGAGTTACAGTATTTAAGGAGTGATTCAGTCTTAATAAGTCTCTGTACGACAGTTTTGATGAGTTACTAATCGAAGTTTTTTGTTGCAATTTCACAGTTTTCAGGAATCTGATGGTCAGGTTATTTAGGTGGAGGTAGTAGCTTGCTAATGGTGGCTTTCACGTCCAGCTCAAATACTTGAGGAGGTGGACCTGTTGGGGGAAGCACGTACACCTTTGTTTTAGTGAGCAGGTGAATTAATAATCCACATTGTTTCTTCTATGATGTTGCTTTGATCTAACCATTTTCAGCCTCCTTTTCTGCTCTTATTTAACTATTTATGTACTCCTATCTCGCCAATGATGTACCTATTGTTGTGTGTAATTTAATGTGAGGCGTCGCACTCGTCCGTTCCAGCACTATCGAGATGGAGGCCAACACAATGGATGACTGGAGTTGCGACTATATTTGTCCAAGAGACGGCAGTGTTCATAGTCATGGTTCTGGTAACTGTCTACGATCTCCATATCTTAACTGTTTGTGAAGACGGAAATGCAAGTAATGTTCTTCTTAGATGCTCTTGCCCTTTTGATTCGTACATTGCTAATCTGACCACTGAGCTCTCACCACTTTGATTAATAAAAATTACTGGATTACCCACATGAACTCTTGCTGTCACGGTTCGTAAATTGCTGAATTTCCCATTATGTCGCTTGCAATGTTCCATATGAGCAGTGTCTATTGTGCTTTTAACCCGTCAACTAAGTAGGTACTATGTTATTAGTGGCTTGCTTATAGGCCACAACCACATCTGTTTATTTTTCTCTGAGTCTGTTTATGTTTATTATGTGACTTGAAGTAGTATATTGACTTGTAAGGGAACACTTTCAGGTCACAACTTTTTTATAATAGTCGTAATCTAGCCGGGCAACTAATGTTTCGGAAGTAATGACACTTTGTATCATGTTAATGCTGTGCAACCCGTCACTATTTGCATCATGTTAATGCATTGTGTATTAATAGTCCATTTTGTTATTTTCTTTGTAGATTCAAAAGATATATGGACGATTATATGGGTGCGTGGCAAGTATACTGCAATGATATGACGATGTTATGATTCACGATGATGACAATGACACTACTGGAATCAGCTACTTTGCCATCTGCCAGCTCTTTGCCGTCAGCTAGCGGACGACAAAGAAGCTCTTTGCCATCAGCTACCCGAAAGCAGACGGCAAAGAATTGGCTGATGGCAAAGAAAGCCTTTGCCATCAGCCAGCTCTTTGCCGTCCGCTAGCTGACGGCAAAGAATCTTTGCCGTCCGCTAGCTGACGGCAAAGAATCTTTGCCGTCCGCTAGCAGACGACAAAGAGGGAGGGGGGCCCACTGAGGAGCTGGTTAAAAAATACTTAACGTCCCCCCGCTTTGCCATCCGCCGCAGATGGCAAATATGAAGAAAAGCGGACGACAAAGGAGGGCGGACGGCAAAGGCTACCCTAACTAACCAAACTAACGGCCGAGCCCCCTCCCCCGCCCGTTACTCATCTCTCTCCCTCGACCTCCTCCGCCCCCGCCCCCGCCGCCCGGCGCCGCCCCTGCCCTCGTCGCACCCGCCACCGCCCATCGCCGTCCGGCGCCGCCGCCGCTGCCACCCCCTCCCCCACCCGCCACCGCCCCACCGTCCCGCCCCCGGCGCTGCCCCCGCCGCCTGCTCCGGTGATTTTTTTTTTTCTGTTTTTCTTTTTTTTGCTGTTTAATTCTTGTTTAATTGTTAGTGTTAGTGTTAGTGTTAGATTTAGTGTTAGAAAATAAGAAAATTTAGAAAATAATATATAGAAGAAAAGAAGAAGAAGTGGAAAAAAGATGAAAAAGAAGAAAAGAAAAGAAGTAGAAAAAAGATGAAAAAGAAGAAGAAGAAAAGAAGTAGAAGAAGAAGAAGAAGAAGAAGAAAAAAAATAGAAAAAAAGAAAAGAAGAAAAAGAAGTAGAAAAAAGATGAAAAAAGAAGAAGAAGAAAGGAAAGAAGAAGAAAGGAAAGAAGAAGAAGAAGAAGAAGAAGAAGAAGAAGAAGAAGAAGAAGAAAGGAAAGAAGAAGAAGGATAGAAGAAGAAGAAGAAAGGAGAGAAGAAGAAAAAAGAAGAAGAAGAGAAGGAAAGAAGAAGAAGGATAGAAGGAAACACCCCGACCACTGACCCCGACACCACACCCCGACACCTGACCCCGACACCCTGACCCCGACACCCCGACCCCGACACCACACCCCGACACACAGACCACGACACCACACCGCGACACCCCGACCCCGACACGACACCCTAACCCCGAAACAGCACCCCGACACCGACATGACACCCCGACCCCCTAAACCTCCCGAAAAGGTGCTCTTTGGCATTCCAGAGGCCGACAGGGTTATATATTTGTGAATTATTAGTTAGGTCATATATTTTTCGATTTTGTTATGAAAAACATCATATATAATTGTGTTGATCGGGTAGATTTAAATGTGCAGTTGTTTCATCGCTGCGAGGTTTGGTGTTCGACAGAGCTCTGCCCCTTCGTTCGTGGGTGAGCACAAATGACATGTCCTTCTCCCCCATTAATTATTTGCACAAATGACATGAAATTTGGTAGCTAGCTATATATGTGTCTTGAATCATCAGTATGCGTAACCAATATGTGTCTCCCGTTCGAAAGCGTCATAGTTATAAATATGCATGCATTTGCATATTTATATCCTTGATTCTTTCGAATTGTCCAACGCTATCCACGGACAGCCCGAGTATGTGTAGATTGGGTTCATTTTCCCATATGCTTTGCTCCGGATCCGACGCATAAATTTTGTCAGTGCCTCCCCTGTTGTTCTCCGGGTACACATCCTCTCTGTTTATTGCAGAGACGTGTATCAGGAGAACAGCAGGGAGGTGCTGCCGAAATTTTGCGTCGGATCCAGAGCATAGCATGGGAAAATGAACCCAATCTACACATACACGGGTGGGATTAGGACCTATCATTACCTATTAGAGTGTAGGTTGCATGGACGTAATAAAATTGACAAAGTAGATCAACTGATGAATATATACATGGTGAATTACATATATAATTGTTGTGTGTCCAGTAGCTCTGAAAGTCAAGATGAGTGACCGTGCTTGGATGTATACCGGTCACACTGGTCAGAACAAATGGAGTGCTGAATGGTTCACAAAAACCAAGGGGTTTGTGCAAGCCGCATTTGCAAATGGCGAGAGGAAAACTTGGTGCCCCTGTTTCCGATGCGGCAATTGGGAAAAGAGGACAGAGGCGGAAATGGGTAAACACCTGCAGAAGAATGGTTTTACGCCCGATTATACGGTGTGGACATTTCATGGTGAGTCTGCCCAACGTGACCGAGCTGAGGTGGATCATCGTCGCACCGACGAGCATGGTACCGGGATGGAAAACATGGTGCAAGGCTATGATGATGCTCGGGATTCGGACGAGGAGATGGAGGAATCTGCAAAGGCCTTCAATGAAATGTTGGAGTCTTCGAAACGTCCGCTCCACGAGCACACTGAGCTTTGTCAGTTGGATGCCATCTCACAAGTAATGGCTCTGAAGGCTCAGTTCAACTTGGGCAGAGAATGCTATGACGCAATTATGACAGTATTTGGACGCTTTCTACCCAAAGGCCATGTAATGCCTGCAAACCTGTACCAGTCGGACAAAATCCTCCGTGCACTGAAGATGCCCTATGAGAAGATACATGCCTGTGAGAAAGGATGTGCCTTATTTAGGCTTGACTATGCGGACTAGAACTATTGTCCTATTTGCAAGTCTTCCAGGTATATTGTGGTAGAAAACGGTATGGGTGAGAAGACACAGACCAAAATCCCCGTTAGTGTTCTTCGGTATATGCCAATCGTACCAAGACTTCAACGTCTTTTCATGGTCGAAGAGACAGCCAGACAGATGACATGGCACAAAACAGGCAAAAGAACCGAACTAGATGCAGATGGGAATCTGATGATGGTACACACATCGGATGGTGTTGCGTGGAAAAAGTTTGATGAATTACATGCTGACAAAGCGGCAGATCCGAGGCATCCTCGAGTCGGCATCAGCATGGATGGTTCAGTGTGTTTGGTATGACGGCAGCCCAATACAGTTGTTGGCCCGTATTTGTCTTTCCACTGAATCTCCCCCCCAGACAGATTATGCAAAGAAAGAACATTTTCCTGACGTTGATAATTCCAGGACCCAACTATCCGGGCAAAAATATGAATGTGTACATGCAGCCGCTTAAGGACGAATTGCAAGAAGCCTGGGATAATGGGTTCAAGACATACGACGCCTTTAGCAAACGGAACTTCATAATGCGTGTCTGGTACATGTACTCGACGCATGACTTGCTGGCGTATGCACTATTCGTTGGCTGGTGTGTGCATGGAAGGTTCCCGTGCCCCACATGCAAGGGAGCTCTTGAGTTTCGTTGGCTTCAGGCCGGTCGCAAGTTTTCTTGCTTCGACATGCATAGACAGTTCCTGGATCCTCGCCATAAGTTCAGGAAAGACAAGAAGAACTTCATCATGGGTAGAGTTGTCAAAAACTCTGCACCACCTGCATTGACAGGCCAACAGACCCTGGATCAGTTAAACGCTCTCGAGCCAGATCCACAACGTCTAGGGTACTTCAAGGGGTATAATACTAAGCACGCGTGGACTCAAAACATGCTTATGGGATCTGCCTTACTTCAAAGACCTCCTTTGCCCACACAACATCGACGTGTTGCACACTGAGAAGAATATCGCCGAGGCACTTTTTGGTACATTGTTCGGCATAGATGGGAAGTGTCGGGGGACTAATCCACGAACACCTATGGGACTGGCAGACCGAGTCCCTTTCGGTTCGGCAGGGGCAAGGGTCGCACGAAGAGCGGATCGAGGCGAAGCACACGAGCAGTTTACCCAGGTTCGGGCCGCACGGATGCGTAAAACCCTACTCCTGCTTTGTGGTTTGTATTGAGTTCTTGCTCGGGAGCGCGGAGTGCTACAGTACCCCCCAGCAGCTAACGAGACCGAGCGTGAATGTTCTCTCCCTTTTCTCCAACCTCCCCTATGTTGCGCATGGGCCTCCTTTTATATGCTCAAGGGGTCACCGACAGGTGGCAACGTAGACAGGGGTAAAAATGGAAAGGTGCTGCGGTTGGTACAGCTACCTGCTACAGTGTATCATACCTAACCCTGACGGCACGGGACAAGGGCATTAAAGGCCGTCTGCGTCGCCTAAATAGTGCAAAAGGGACCGTCAGGGATGCCACCGCTCGCCACGATGGCGATCTTGTCAGCGCCGCTTGCCACCGCGCACCGCAGGCTGCACAGCCTCCCGCCACGTACGCCTGGAAGGGTCCCAGAGCGACACGTTGGTGGATGTGCTGGAGCGCGGGCAGAGTGGTGGCTTGCCGCGTCAAGCGCCTTGCCGCGGTTGTTGTCTTGTCGCGCCCGGGAGCTTGTCGCTCACCGGGCCTTGCCGGGACGCGTGGCGCGTCGCGGCAAGCTCCTTGAGATGCCTTGGTTGGCCTTCCCGGCAAGCTCCTCTTGCCGGGGTCTTGAGGTGCCTTAGTTGGCCTTCCCGGCAAGCTCCTCTTGCCGGGGTCTTGAGGTGCCTTGGTTTGGATACTTTGTCCTTGAATGGCTCCAAAGGAACCACGGAGGACCTTGGCGGTCACCCGGCAAGCCTTGCCGCGGGATGCTGCGACTGCCCGTGCACAAGTTCGGGATACTAGGGTACCCCTACTCTAGTACACCGACAGGAGCCCCCGAGCCTGGGCCATACACGGTGCCGAGCGTTGTTGGGCCAGGCCCAAAACAGGGCACGGGCACGCGCGGCCTAGGTTACGCCGTATCTCTCTCCGTATCCACCGCGCCCTCCCCGAACGGCACGCGTTGAATGCAGCATCGTGGGAGAGATCGTGGGTGGTTTCTTTATTCGGAAATGCGGAACGTCCGCCCCCTCCCTCTTTATAAGCAGGGGAAACAGGGGTAGTTCGCCCATTCGCTGGTTGCTGCTTCAATCTCGAAAATCTCCGCCGCTCCCTCATCTTCCCAAAGCCGAAAGAGAGCAGCGCTCCGCCCCCATCGCCACCAGCACCACCAACGCCGTCGACCTCCTCCACCACTTCCGCCATGGCTCCAAAAGCCGACAAGGGGAAGGTTGTGAAGTCGACCGAGGCGCAGCGGCTTGCGGCGCTGCGAAAGGAGCGTGCAGTCTTCCCCCCCAAGCTCGCCGCGAGGGAGCTGAGGGAGAACTACTACCTCTTCTGGTCGACGGAGACGCGAGCGCATCCACGCACGAAGGTACTTCCAGCCGCCGCTTGGAAGAGGGCTCCAAACGGATATCCTTTCTTCGCCTTGTTCTTCTACTGCGGGCTCTGCCCGCCCTTCTCTGAGTTCTTCTGTGACATTATGAACACCTACGGGTTCCACCTCCTTGATTTCACCCCCAATGCTGTTCTGACCATGGCAGTTTTCGCACATCTCTGCGAAAACTTCGTCGGAGTCCATCCCAATGTAGCCCTTTTTCGCCACTTCTTTATGCCCCGAGTAGAGAGAGGAGAGCCTTTATCCGGCGGAATCGCCTGGATCTCGAGGGCCGGCAAGAAGGACACGTATCTGGAGGGAGAGTTCTGCGGCAAGTGGGAGGAATGGAGAGCAGACTGGTGCTGGATTGACGAGGAGAACCCGCAGCCGTTTACCACCCGGCGCCAAACCCCAGTAGCACGCGGCAGCGATTGGAGTGACGTGGCCCCGGAAGATGATAGGCTGAAGATTGCCGTCACCCGGATCCTATGCCTCAGGCTTGCCGGGCTCACTGTAGGCGCTGTTGGCGCAGATTTTCTCCGCCGCCGCATCGCCCCCCTGCAGGAACGGGGGAGACCCGCCGCCGCAGCCGCGGGCGAATTTGGATTCACCATGGAGGAGGCAGATGCAGCAGAGGCGGGAAGCCGTGCCGAGCGAGAGGAGCCCATCGGCGAGAAAGAACTTGCCGGGCATGGCGTCGAGTCGAGAGAGCCCGCCAAGGATACGAGCGGCTCGCTGGAGATCAACTCCTCTTCCTCCTCATCTTCAGGCAGCTCGCCGCAAGCAGAGCCTCCATCTCCACCAAGAAGGCGTCTCCGCAAGGCCGGGGACATAGCGGAGCGGCAAGCGAGCCAACAGCCGCCGCGCCGCGCGACACGCTCCACCGCGGCAAGCACTATTGCCGCGGGAGCACCTCACGCTGTTGCGGCAACTAGAGCGGGGTCCTCCAGGACCACCGCTTCTGCTCCTGCCGCTTCTCACGCCGCGGCGGCAGCCGGAGCGGGGTCGTCTCAGACCACCGCCACTGTTCCCGCCAAGCGGCCAAGGGAAACCACTCCTCCGCCTCCTCGCGCCGGACGTGAGCCGGACTTCGACTTCTCCGCGTTCAGCTCCGACGAGGAAGAAGAAGAAGAGTAAGATTCTCTTGTTTTACTTGCAGTTCCTCAATTCTTGCTGTTTTGTCTTGCATCTCATTTGCTTTTCCCTGAACTTGTTCCTTCTTAGGACTCTGGCCCAGAGAGCAGCGAAGAGAGCCAAGGTCCCGGTGATTATCATCGAGGACGAACCCACTGCGACAACAGGGGGTGCGTCCGAGACAACCTTGCCGGACCCGGCAACTTTTCTCCAGAGCAGCCCCCAGCATAAGTATATGGTTTGCTTTCCGCTGTCAGGCGCGCATGGATACTCTTTCTTTGCTAACATCTGACTGGTGGTTTGTGTAGGAGCAGAGCAGCCTCACCAGGAGCGCCCGGAGGCCGCCCCCGAAACGCCAAGGGAGAGTCCTCCGGCAAGGGAGAGTTCTCCGGCAAGGGATAGCACTAGCGCCCCCCCGGCGGCGGAGACCACGACTGCAGAACCCGGTGCAGGTACTCCTCTCGCTTTAAAACTTCCCTTGGGTTCTTCTTCTTTTTGATCTTCTTTTTTGGATATTGGCTTGACTCTTCTCCCTTTTTCGGCCGTCAGACCTATCTGCTGCTGACGATCCCGCCGGCGCAGAGGCCGCCAAAGCTGCCGCCGCAGAAGCAGGCGGGGGGTCTGGCGATCGCACTGACGGCCCTGAGGCCGCAGGAGCGCTAGGCGCTACGTCGACCGCCGACCCGTCCGCCGCTGCCGCAGCGCCAGGCTCCGAAGAGCCCCAGCCAGGCGTCTACTTGAAGGCCGGCAATGGTGTCTTCATCAACCTCCCCTGGGCGTCAAGCTCCAGGGCGCCGGTCGAGGGAGAGAGCTTCGACGGAGAGGTGCTCGCCTCTGCTGGGCTGACGCTGGTTGATGCGCCGAGCAGCAGCAGCGGCGAGCCTGAGGAGGAGCGGTTGCTGCGGAAGCTGTTGTCGCTCTACCACACGCGGCAAGCCAAGCTGGAATCCCGCGAGGCGCTTGTCGCGAAGGCGGGAGCGGACATCGAGAAGCGCGTGGAGGAGCTTCCGGGTCTCCACAGGAAGCTCTTCGGTCCCTGGCAGATGAGCGGGAGCAACTCGTCGAAGAGCAGAAGGACTTCTTCCTCGAGAAGGCCGATGTTGAAGAGCAACAGCGGCTTGCCGCTGAGAAGCTGTCTGCGCAGGAGGGCGAGCTGGCGCAGCGGAAAGTTAACCTCGACAGCCACGAGGAGGAGCTTGCCGCGTGTGAGCAGAACTTCGGCGGAGCCCTTAAGCAAGCAGAGGATGCTGCCGCAGCCGCCGAGGTCGCCAAGAAGGAGCTGGAGACCAAGGTGGCACAGCTGGAGGCCGATCTCAAGGAAAGTGGCGAAGAGCTTAGCGCCGCCAAGGACTCCAACGCAGATCTTGAGTTAAAGCTGACCACTTTGACCAAGACGCTGGACGGCGCCAAGGAGCAGGAGGTGGCCTTGAAGGAGGAGATCAAGGCCGACAAGGCGCTGCTGGAGAGTGCAGCCGCCGCCCAGAATGCTTTTAGGGAAAATGTGGAGCACTGGACGGAGGGTCTTGTGAATGTTGCCGCAGACATTGATAGGGAGCTGGCGCAGCTGGGGATGGAGGATCTCGGGTATCCCTCCGACGAGAACCTCCAACCCAGCGCCAAGCTCATCTTGTTCTTCAAAGGCGTGGCGACGGCCCTCCAGCGACTCCGGGAGAGGATCCCAAAGCAGCTGGCTGACGAGTCGCGCAAGATCTGCGCGGGAGCTCTTCAAAAGGTGCTGGTGAAGGTGGCCTTCCGCAACCCGGGCCTCAACCTCACCAACGTCCTCAAGACCCTGCCGCCGGATACTGATCTGGAGGCGCTCAAGACCCTTGTCGCACCCATTGTGGATAAGGTGAGCGGGATCAAGAGGATTGAGGGCGATCGCGTAGACTAGGCCGCCCGTTTTCTTCTTTTCTTGTCGCTGCTGGCCATGTTATGAAAACAATCTGTTAGAGCCGCGACAAGCTATTTTGTAATATAACTCTATTCTGGGTAATGATTGCAATGTTATTCCCTTTACTTGATTCCTCCCTTTGTATGTTGCCCTACGCTTTTAGGGAACTTGCCGGTGCAGGCACCTTAGCCGCGAGCGCTGAGTGCGGAACGTCAGCAGCCTGCTGGCGGTGCCATTACCGGCAAGAAACCTTGTCGCAACTAGTCGCAGCTCACTTAAGTTGTTGAGCAGACTCGAAACAAAGTAAGGGCGCAACTAGCTACGAGTTGGTTCCTCCGCGCACAGTTTTTCCACACAAAGTGCGGTTGTTCAAGGGAGATAACTTAAAAATTTAAAAAACCTGATTGCTCAAACTTTGGCAACTTAGCTTTTCTGTTGTTTGCTTCCCGGTAAGGCGAAACTTTCTTGAACGACGCCTGGTCCATACCATTATCTTCTCCTTTCCCCCCCGGCAAACTTGTGGGCGAGGGAACCTTCCTTTCCTTGAGAAAAAAGAAAGAAGAGAAAATAAAGATATGGAGCCTTACGGCTCGTTATTGCTTACCGGGGAGTAGGTGCTGCACAAAGTGTCAGATCATATATGCAAAAAATAGAAAGCATGAAATTGACAAGATGTGCGGAGCACATGAGCTTTACTTATGCACGGGGTCTGCGCCCGGCTTTGTACAAAGGATTACATGCAACAGCGGCAAGACTTGTACAAAAGGTGGTTGCCGGAACAGGTTCCGGCAACCGCGCCTTACGGGTAAAACTTACGAAGATGCTCAATGTTCCAGGAGTTGCTCACCGGAATGGCATCTTCGGTCTCAAGGAGGACAGCGCCAGGCCTAGTGACTCGTTTCACCCGGTAAGGGCCTTCCCACTTCGGCGTCAACTTGTTGGAATTCTTGGCGGACTGAACACGCCGAAGAACAAGGTCGGCTTCCTCGAGACTTCTGGCATTAACTTTGCGGCTATGGTAGCGGCGCAAAGCTTGCTGGTAGCGAGCAGCTCGTACAACAGCCTGAAGACGGTCTTCCTCAAGGAGCAGCGCGTCATCTTGTCGCAGCTGCTCTTGCTCAAGCTCATCATAAGCGAGCACTCGAGGTGACCCGTATACGAGTTCCATGGGGAGAACTGCCTCTGCTCCATAGACTAGAGCGAAAGGTGTCTGTCCAGTGGCTCGATTTGGCGTCGTCCTGATCGACCAAAGAACCACCGGCAGCTCCTCGATCCAGTTTCTTCCGCACTTGTGCAGCCTGTCAAAAGTCCTGGTCTTGAGCCCACGCAGCACTTCAGCATTTGCCCTCTCCGCTTGACCGTTGCTTCTCGGGTGAGCAACAGAAGCGAAGCAGACCTTGGCGCCAAGATCTTGGACGTACTGCATGAAGGTGCGGCTCGTGAATTGCGTACCGTTGTCGGTGATTATCCTGTTAGGGATCCCGAAGCGGTAAACAACCGACTTGAAGAACTTGACTGCTGACTGTGCTGTCACCTTCCTCACTGCTTCCACTTCCGGCCACTTTGTGAACTTGTCGATTGCAACATACAAGTACTCAAAGCCCCCGACTGCTCGGGGAAAGGGGCCGAGGATGTCGAGCCCCCAGACCGAAAATGGCCAGGATAAAGGGATCGTCTAGAGAGCTTGAGCTGGTTAGTGTATCTGCTTGGAATGGAACTGGCACGCTTCACACTTGGTTACTTGTGCAGTTGCATCCTGGAGGGCTGTCGGCCAAAAGAAACCTTGCCGGAATGCCTTGCCGGCAAGTGCTCTTGCGCCAATGTGGTGTCCACATATGCCTCCATGTATCTCTGCCAACAGCTTTTGTCCATCTTCCCGGTGAATACACTTCAATTTCACACCGTTGAGTCTTCTTCTGTACAGTGTCTTGTCGACAAACTGGTACATACTTGACTGCTGGGCTACTCTTTCCGCTTCTTCTTGCTCTTCGGGAAGTTCTCCTATCTGAAGGAAATGGACAATCCGCTGTGCCCATGCTGGAGCTTGTGGCTCGACAACAAGGACTAAAGGCAAATCTGCTGCTGCGGGAACATCCGCTTCTACGGCGAGAACCTGCGGAACTGCCGGAGCTTGACGTTCCCCGGCAAGCTTGCCGGAGCAAAACTTGTCGGGAGCTTCTGCTTCAACGGAACAAACCGCAGTGCTTGCCGGAGCAGACTGCTCCTCAGTGCTCTCGGCGTTGATCTTGGGGACCTTCTTGGCGGCGGCTTCAAGAAGCTCTGCCGGAAAATAGTCACCAGAAATCAACTTCCTCTTCTTGCTCTGTCCAGTTGATGGTGTTACAGACGGTTGAGTCAGCTTGAGCACAAAGATCCCCGGTTCCACGGGTAACTTAAGTGCGGCGCACTTTTATAGGCCATCGGCAATGGCGTTCTGAGCTCTTGGGACATGCTCCATCTGTAGGCCGTCAAAGTGCTCTTCTAGCTTTGTCACTTCATCGACGTAAGCTTCCATCAACGGACTCTGATAGCTCTTGTTCACTTGGCGGACGACAAGCTGTGAGTCACCCCGGACAATGAGCTTCTTGATCCCAAGGTCTGCCGTGATCCTGAGACCGGCAAGCAAGCCTTCATACTCTGCAGTATTGTTTGTTGCTTGCTCCTTGGGAAAGTGCATCTGGACTACGTACTTGAGGTGCTCTCCGGTGGGTGCGACAAGCAGCACGCCAGCGCCGGCGCCTTGCAGCGAAAAGGCACCATCAAAGTACATCAGCCACTCTTTGCTTGCTTCCTCGACGGGGATGCTCGTTTCTGGAATTTCTTCATCTGGTGTTGGTGTCCATTCTGCTATGAATTCTGCCAATGCTCTGCTTTGGATAGTTGAAGTACTCTCAAACTTGAGGCCAAAGCTTGACAGTTCCAGTGCCCACTCAACAATCCTGCCTATCGCTTCTGGATTCTGTAGTATCCTCTTCAGTGGAAAGCGAGTGACAACTGTGATCTCATGTGCTTGGAAGTAATGGCGCAGCTTTCTCGAGGCCATGAGAAGGCCGAAAAGCAATTTCTGCACGCCAGAGTACCTTGACCTAGCCCCCTGCAAAAGGGAACTGACAAAGTAAACTGGGCGCTGCACCATTCTCTTCTGTATCTCCTCGCACGTCTGCGCAGATCCATCCTTGTCGAGACCAGAGCTTGTCGGGGAAGCCCCCTGCTTGTCACTGGATGCACTTGCCGTGGTTGCTGGCTCGTCATCTGTCTCCCTCTCTGCTACTAATGCAGCACTAACCACTTGATTGGTTGCCGCTATATACAGCAGCAACTTCTCTTGTGGCTTAGGCGCGACAAGTATTGGAGCGGAGGACAGGTATCTTTTTAAGTCTTGCAGCGCAGCCTTCGCTTCCGGAGTCCATTTAATTGGACCTGCCTTTTTCAATAATTTGAAAAACGGCAGGCCGTGCTCAGCAGACCTAGAGATAAACCTGCTGAGAGCAGCCATGCAACCGGCAAGTCTTTGTACATCCTTGACTCGCTTTGGTGCTTCGATTTGCTCAATGGCCTTGATCTTGTCGGTATTGGCTTCGATTCCCCGCTGAGACACGAAGAATCCGAGAAGCTTGCCAGAGGGGACTCCAAACACACACTTCTCGGGGTTGAGCTTGAGGCTGATCTTGCGCAGATTTGCAAAGGTCTCGTCTAAATCTTGAATCAGAGTTGCCTTGTTCTTGCTCTTGACCACTATGTCATCCATGTAGGCTTCCACATTTCTGTGTATTTCTGGCTCAAGAGCGACTTGGACTACCCTTGCAAATGTTGAACCAGCATTTTTTAAACCGAAAGGCATCCGTATGAAACAGTCTGTGCCACATGGAGTGATGAATGCGGTTTTCTCCTCATCCTCTTCTGCCATGAAGATCTGATGGTATCCTGAGTACGCGTCAAGAAATGAAAGCAAGTCACATCCGGCCGTGGAGTCAACAATCTGGTCAATGCGCGGCAAAGGAAATGGGTCTTTGGGACAAGCTTTGTTAACATCGGTAAAGTCAATACAAAGTCTCCATTTCCCGTTTGCCTTGCGCACGACTACAGGATTGGCCAACCACGTAGGATGGAGCACTCCTCTGACAAGGCCTGCTGCTTCCAACTTCTTGATCTCTTCTGCGATGAATTCTTGACGCTCCACTGCTTGCTTCCTGACCTTCTACTTGACGGGCCGCGCATGAGGACAAACGGCAAGATGGTGCTCAATTACTTTCCTGGGAACACCGGGGATGTCAGACGGTTGCCACGCAAACATGTCGACATTCGCCCGCAGGAAAGCAATGAGCGCGCTTTCCTATTTAGGGTCGAGAGTGGCACTGATGGTGAAGGTACCACCAGTGCCGTCCTCCTTGGCGGACACCTTCTTGGTCTCTGGCGGAGCTACCATTGTCTTCTTACACTTGCCGGTGGAGCTCGATGGTGCGTCCTCGATGGCAGCGCAGCACTCCGAAGAGGTGCGCTTGCCGGAGTGGGCATCAGAACTCTTGCCGGACTTGGTCTTCTTCTTCCCCCCGGGAGCTTCAACGGCAGGTGACTTGCGATCTGTTGCGGCTGCCGCTTCCCGGTAAATCTTGTCGGCGCAGATAAGAGCATCCTTCTTGTCGCCAGGGACAGAGATGACGCTCATCGGGCCTGGCATCTTCAGCATGTTGTATGCATAGTGAGAGGCTGCCATGAACTTGGCGAGTGCTGGACGACCGAGTATCCCATTGTAAGGCAATGGAAAATCGGCGACGTTAAAAGTGACCCTCTCAGTCCTGAAGTTCACCTCGCCGCCAAATGTTACTGGCAACGTGACCTTCCCCTTCGGCTTGCTCCTTCCCGGGTTGATTCCTTGGAATGTGCCGGTCTCTTTAAGCTCGCTGTCAGGGATCTGGAGTTTCTGGAGTACAGCGGAGGAGATCAGGTTCAAGCCGGCCCCGCCGTCAACTAACATCTTAGTGACCTTGAGGTTGCAGATAGTTGGTGTAACCAACATCGGCAAGCACCCGACCGCAGTTGTGCGATCAGGGTGGTCCTCAATATCAAAGATGATAGGCGTGCTGGACCATTTCAGAAGCTTGCGTGACTCGACAGGTGGTTCCGCCGCATTGACTTCTCGCACCCACTGCTTGAGTTGGCGGTGAGAAGTATGCAGAGAAGCACCGCCGTCAACGCACAAGACCTCTATGGCTTTCTGGAACTCCTGCTCACTGGTCTCGACATCATCCATGTCTTCGTCGTCGTCGTCATCTTCATCCTTGTCGCGGCCGTGGGGAGGTCTGTCTCCTTGCCGCTACTTGGCCTTGCCGCGGCGTCCTCCCCGGCCGGCGCGCTTCTTGCCGGATTCTCTAGCGCCTCCTTGGACCCTCTCCTTGTCGCGTCGCTCGTATTCATCCTTTTGCTGCTGGACAAGCTGTTCGACCTTCTTGCAGCTCTGGAGGTCATGGCCCTTGGTGCGGTGGATCTTGCAGTACTGCTTGTCAGTGCCGTCCTGCTTGTCGGCGACCGCCACAGCCTGGCAGTTGGTGCATGCGGCAATCTCCTTGCCAGAGCTACCAGCTTTGGCTTTCTTGGCGCCACCTTCGTTGCCGGACTGCTCAACGACTAGCACATCTTTGCCTTTCTTCTTCCTGTTGTTCCGCCGCTGGTTTTTCTTTGCCGGGGCAGCATCCTCGCTGTCAGATCCTCCTGCTCCTGTATTCTCTCCGGGGAGTTTCCTCCCTTCCTCAGCACGTGCGCACTTGTCGGCCAGGGCATACAGCTCACTGACGTCTCTGATCCTGCACATCGCCATCTCCTCCCGCATCCTGCGGTTACGCACATTCTGATGGAACGCGCTGATGACCGCGGCAGGGTGGATATCTGGGATGTTGTGCTGTACACGGCTGAATCTCTGAATGTACTTGCGCAGGGGCTCTCCTTCCTTCTGGGCGAGCAGGTGAAGGTCACTCTCTTAGCCATGAGGTTTGTGGCCGCCTGTAAAGGCGCCGACAAACTGATGGCATAGGTCTGCCCAGGAGGATATGGAGTTGTCCGGCAAGTGCATGAGCCAGGACCTAACGTTGGGCTTGAGCACCAGCGGGAAGTAGTTGGCAAGGATCTTGTCATCCCGTCCCCCGGCAGCATGCACCGCGATGGTGTAGATGCTGAGGAACTCCGATGGATGTGACTTGCCGTCGTACATCTCTGGTACGTCTGGCTTGAAATTCTTCATGCTGGGCCACTAGACTTGCCGCAGCTCACGGGTAAACGCAGGGCAACCTACCGCGTACGGCAAGTCGCCTGGTTCCCCTGGCGCATGCATGTCGACAGAGGGCCTAGCGCGCTGGTCTGATTGACGTCGCGCTTCTCTTCGGCGCTCGATGCGAGTACGAGCGTCTTCTTGCTGTCGTTCGTGAAGAACTTGGCGCTGGTCGCGACGAGCTCGTGGATCTGATGACGCGGTGGAGTCGCTGTCGAGGTGGATCCGGCGAGTCGGCGATCTTGGCCTTCGGGGTGGAGAGTGCACAGTGGTTGCACCCCCACCGGTCTTGTCGCCACCGGCTCGTGCCTGGCTGACTTGCCGCGGCTGCGACGTGCTCGGCTGCCGTTGAGTGTCGCCGTTGGCGAAGCCGATGAGACTCTGAATGGTAGCCCTCCAGTCGTCGATCTTGTCTGCCGTTGGAGGGTAGTCCAGGAGCAGTTGAGCTCGCGCCAAAGCTTCTGCTGGAGTGCCGGGTGGCGGTGGCGAACGGTGCGAGGAGCGGGATATGCTCGGACTTCTAACTATGTTAGAAGGAGCAGTATCCCATCCAGGCGACCGTGCCTCGCTCGTGCCAGCATGTTGGCGTGCATGCTAGTCTTGAGCACTCCGAGATCCGCCATCTCGATCTTGGTCTAGCAAACGCATGGTACCGTGAGTACCATGACGCTGCCGGTCCCGCGCCTCCTGAGATGGGCGTGGTGCATGTACGGACACCGAGGTCTTGGAGTGCGCCCGGTCGTTATGGGAGCCGGCTACGCCGCCGATGGGCAGCGCAGCCTTGTCCTTGGACCTGGCAGCACCGTGAGCTCCCTCGTCGACGCCCGTTCTCCCCATCAGCCGTTTGCTCCGGCGGTGGTGGGTTCGGCGCGGACGGAGCAGCCGCCTCCGAAGCCTTCTTCTTCGGCGGCATGTCGATGAAGATGATGAAGATCTAGCTCGCGTGAACGCCGGATCTGGTTCACACAACCTCGACGCCCCTACCTGGCGCGCCAAAGATGTCGGGGGACTAATCCACGAACACCTATGGGACTGGCAGACCGAGTCCCTTTCGGTTTGGCAGGGGCAAGGGTCGCACGAAGAGCGGATCGAGGCGAAGCACACGAGCAGTTTACCCAGGTTCGGGCCGCACGGATGCGTAAAACCCTACTCCTGCTTTGTGGTTTGTATTGAGTTCTTGCTCGGGAGCGCGGAGTGCTACAGTACCCCCCAGCAGCTAACGAGACCGAGCGTGAATGTTCTCTCCCTTTTCTCCAACCTCCCCTATGTTGCGCATGGGCCTCCTTTAATATGCTCAAGGGGTCACCGACAGGTGGCAACGTAGACAGGGGTAAAAATAGAAAGGTGCTGCGGTGGTATAGCTACCTGCTACAGTGTATCATACCTAACCCTGACGGCAGGGGACAAGGGCATTAAATGCCCGTCTGCGTCGCCTAAATAGTGCAAAAGGGACCGTCAGGGACGCCACCGCTCGCCACGATGGCGATCTTGTCAGCGCCCCTTGCCACCATGCACCGCAGGCTGCACAGCCTCCTGCCACGTACGCCTGGAAGGGTCCCAGAGCGACACGTTGGTGGATGTGCTGGAGCGCGGGCAGAGTGGTGGCTTGCCGCGGCAAGCGCCTTGCCGCGGTTGTTGTCTTGTCGCGCCCGGGAGCTTGTCGCTCACCGGGCCTTGCTGGGACGCGTGGCGCGTCGCGGCAAGCTCCTTGAGATGCCTTGGATGGCCTTCCCAGCAAGCTCCTCTTGCCGGGGTCTTGAGGTGCCTTAGTTGGCCTTCCCGGCAAGCTCCTCTTGCCGGGGTCTTGAGGTGCCTTGGTTTGGATACTTTGTCCTTGAATGGCTCCAAAGGAACCACGGAGGACCTTGGCGGTCACTCGGCAAGCCTTGCCGCGGGATGCTGTGACTGCCCATGCACAAGTTCGGGATACTAGGGTACCCCTACTCTAGTACACCGACAGGAAGTCAAAGGATAATACTAAGGCTAGAGTCGATCTGGAGGCGCTATGTGATAGGCCGTTACAAAACATGAAAGAACCGAAAGGAAAGCAGAACTGGACGAAGCCAAAGGCATGGTTCAATCTTGGAAGGCTAGCTATGAGGGAAATTCTCTTGTGGGTGCAACAGCAGTTGATGTTCCCCGATGGGTATGCAGCGAATCTAAAGAGGGGAGCGAATCTTGATAAACTGAAGATATTTGGTCTCAAGAGTCATGATTGGCACATATGGATTGAGCGGGTAATGCCGGTGATGTTGCGTGGCTTCATCCTTGAGGATGAATGGCTAGTACTGGCAGAACTCAGCTATTTCTTCCGTGTTCTTTGTGCGAAAGAACTATCGCCTGGCATGCTAGAAGAAATGGAAGAGTTGGCGCCAGAGTTGATCTGCAAGTTAGAGAAGATCTTTCCACCGGGCTTCTTTAATCCAATGCAGCATTTGATTTTGCATCTCCCGACCGAGGCAAGATTGGGGGGGCTCGTGCAAAATCGTTGGTGCTACCCAACTGAGAGGATGCAGAAGACGCTTCGAGAAAAATGTAAAAATAAACGTAGAATTGAAGCATCGATGGCTGAGGCATTCATCACAAAGGAGGCGGCAAACTTCGTAACAGCGCACTACGAAGCCAAAAATCGTCATTTGCATAATCCGAAGCCTCGGTACAATGCTGACGAGCCTAAAAAGGGTGGATCCAACCTCAGGCTATTCAAAGGGAATCTCGCACCAGCTAGTGTTCCACATCCAGTATCTTTGGATAACGAAGAATGGCGGACCATTTCGTTGTATATCTTCAACAACCTGATAGAAGTGCGGCCGTACATCGAGTAAGTTCTCGGTACATTGTTTCGCAACTTCTATTTCCTTTGAACTACTCTTATTCCTGGATATGTCATACAGTCGATACGTCGCCATATTCTCGTATGGAGCGGAGATCCAAAAGGATTCTGTCGAAGAGTATGAGCTTCTCGCAAAGCAAGGAGGTGGCTATCCCGGTTTCATCTCTTGGTTCAAACAAACGGTAATTTCTATTAGACAATTTCATTTCATTCGCTAATTTGTGCATAATGCAACAATCCTTTCATATTAAACTTGTAGGCTAATTCAGAGTCTATGGACGCCGAATTGAGACAAGTCGCTAATGGTTTTGACTATAAGGTCCGTTCATTTGACAAGTATGACATCAACGGGTATTGCTTTCGTACCTATGGCAAAGAGCTATCTATGGCCGACCGAAAGTCTACAAATTGTTGTGTATCTGCTATCGGCGAAGGAGGTACCGAGTATTATGGGAGAGTTGAAGCAATTTATGAACTTCTGTTCTATGGTGAAAACCCACCGAATGTCGTAGTCTTCAAATGTTATTGGTTTCAGCCGAAGGAGACTAGAAGGACTCATGAACATATAGGGCTAGTTGAAATCAACCAAAGCACTCATTTAGATGTTCATGATGTCTATATTATGGCTCAACAGGCGACCCAAGTATTCTATCTACCGTGGGCCTGCCAAACTAATCCAAATCTGAAAGGTTGGGATGTCGTTTATGAAGTGCCGCCACGTGCTAGACTTTCTCCCCCAAAGGAAGAGGATTATGAACCTCACATTAACCCAGACACATATGAAGGAGAATTCTTCCAAGAGACACGTCTTTCCAAAAAGCGTTTCAAGAACCACTATACTTCACCCCAAAACATTGAAGTAGACAGCGACAATGAATCCGACATCACCCCAGAGGAGGAACAAGAAGAGCCGGAACAAGAAGAGGTTACTGCTGCGGATGACCTGTCAATGCTTGACCGATTACGTCAAGGTGGCCTTGCACATGTTGATGCCAATGAACCCTATGAGCCCATCATTGATTATAGTGATGATGATGATTATGCATTTATTGATGATACTGATCGAGATTATTAGTAGTGTCAGGTATTCAATTTTTTATGTTGTACTTGATGATGATACACTTAAGTGATATACATATTATTATTCATGTCGGTACTTTTTTTATGTTGTACTAATTTCGTTTATTCTTTGTCATGGCAAGTGTTGAAAGATGGTGGGCACTGGTCGGGAGCGCGCCGAGGCCCCTTCTTCGTCGGCGCGTGGTGCGAGGTCTTCCATTCCACACGCACCTCTCCGCCGAGCGTTGCTGGACAGTATGGCGACACCGCCGGGCCCTTCTTCGTCGACCGCGGTGCCCAGCAGGGGACGAGGTAAGAAGAAGAGAGGAGGTGGAGCACGTGGTCGCGGGAGAGGAGGTAGGGTGACTCTTACGGCGCCTTCCTCGCCACCGCCCCCAGCTGTTTCACCCGAGCACGTGACTGCTAGGGTGGACTCGTCTGAGGAGGAGGCTGCACGGACTCCGGTCCACGAGCCTCCGGTCCACAAGTCTTCGGCCCACGAGCCTCGGGTCGATGGGCCTTCGGCCCACGAGACCCCGGAGGAGCACACGTCTGGATGGGGTACCTGGTCGGGTCAGCCTGAGCATGGCGGGGAGCCAAGTGGCCATGCTGATGATGGCGGGGAGCCGACTGATGAGGAGGGGGAGGAGGGGCCAACGTCTACCAGCGTGGTGCTACACGGCTCCCGTCCGTGCCGGTGACCCGCGAGCAGAGGTGGTTGATTTTCCCTGATGGGGAGAGGTACGTAAGTGCATTTAATATTTTTGTACCTTCTGCATTCACGTTTCTTCAAATAACTAATGCGTTGGCCTTGTCATGCTGCAGGGGTTGGGACCACCATCATAGTGTCCGCTGGCCCAACTCCGCCCTTGGAGTTCTTTGCCGGCAAAACTTCCTGGGGTTTGTCTCATTTCTTGGTGAGGGTCGGCTTCCAGAGCTTGGATTGAGCTGGGAGCACCACGTAGCTGCCCCGGCCCCGCCGGATGAGATTATCGACGGTGTCGTGTGCGACACGAGGGCAGACATGGTGATCAGAAAGTTCTGGGTAATTTCTCCTTTACACATTTAAAAATCTTCAACTAGCTAGTTATTAATTGTACTAATCAATATTGTCTCATTTGATTGCAGACATTCTACAGGTGTGAGGAGGGATCGAGGAGGATGCGGCACATGTTATCGAGAACGTCTGCAAGCGCCTACTCCAGAACTTACGGCACGAGGCTCGGGTGCAGGCTGTTCGAGACTACTACGCCTTGCGTGGTATCAAGAAGACCAAGCCGGCATGCCGCGATAAGTTCCTGAGTAAGCAGCAGTACATGAAGGTAATTCTTAAGAATTCTCTACTTAAGTTCCTTCATTTAGTAATTCTTAGCCGTAGCGCTCAAGTTTCTATTTGCTAACTTAGGCGCCTCCGAGATGGTGTGCGGATCGGATGGATTTTTGGGAGGTGTTGGTCGATGAGTGGTGCTCAAAACAATGGCTAGCCCTCCACAACGAGGCCAAGGACAAACATGCCCAAATGGAAGGTGTGCCACACCATCAAGGCAGCTCCAACTTATATCAGTTCGGGCGCAACTGGGTATGTGGTTTGCTTCATGATTCATGCAATTCATTCATCATGCTAGCTTGAGCCCTTTAATTACTAATTTTCATTGTTTCTCTCTTTCAGGCACGCTACAATAAGGCGGGTAAGGTGCCAGAGGTGTACGACCTGTATGCCATGGCCCACACTGCCTCTTTCAAGAAAGTCAAGGCTTTCTCTCAGTCTGACCTCGATGATGCAAACAACTTCACCAACATCTCCTCCCACAACAAGCTCGTGAGATATAGAGATGAGGGGAAGGCGAGGAAAGGGGAGGACTTTAACCCGAGCCAGGGTCCCATTGATCCAGAGCTGGTGATGATATCTGGTGGCGGGAGGTCCCATGGCTCCACAGCCATTGGAGATGGACTTATCCGTTGTCCTAGCACTCTCCCGGAGATCAAGGCGCGCCAGTCGAGCTCCGCTCCTGAGATAAGGCCTCGTGAACGGCCAGTGCAACTCGCCATCAAGGTTAGTGATACGTACTCAGTTATGTTTCTCCATTACATTGTGTGCGCTTCCATCAATGATTACAAATGGTCATGTCAGTGGTGTTGCAGGCTGCTATACAGAGTGAGAGAGATAGAACGGAGAAACTTCTAGCGGAGGCGGCGGAGAGGCAGCGGGAGTTGGAGGAGAGGACGACAAAGATGATGGAGGAGGAGAGGGCACGGAATGACATGCAGGCAAGGGCCATGTACGAGCTCCTTGTGGTAAGTTTCTTGTGCAGATTAGCCAAAACATTCATGTAGTGTTTGTCTCATTACTAACTAGTATGATTGAGTCGTCAAAACCAAATGTGCAGTCTGTGTGCGAGAAGACAGGTCAGACCGCTCCGCCGATGCCAGTGATTGCTCCTGGGACCACGGTGAGTTTTATTTGAATGGACATTACTTGCTAGTCTTAACATTTGAGTGTCATCATGCTAACAAGACATTGGAAATGATCTTTGGTGCAGCGTAACTCCAGACAAGCATCGCACGATCCTTCTCCAGCTACCGACACGAGCCACCCCGCTCCTACACCTCCTGGATCTTGGTAAGTTTATCTAGTGTTTTGCTTAACACATGCATAAAGACCTAGACTTAGCTTTATTTCCTCTAATGCTTACCATAATGACCTAGACTTAGCTTCTTCTCCTCCAAAATGACTTAATAAGCTTATTGACCTCCAAAACCATCCATTTTACCTAAGTTAGCTCTAAAACGATCTGTACTTAGCTTACTTATGTCAAAAATTGCATAATTAGCTTAGTTAGCTCATAGACGATCCATTTTACCTAAGTTAGCTCTAAAATGACCCATTTTACCTAGGTTAGCTTATAAATGATCCAGTTCATCCAAGTTAGCTCAAAAAATGACCCATTTTACCTAGATTAGCTCCTAAATGATCCATTTTACCTACGTTAGCTTTAAAATGACCCATTTCACCTAGGTTAACTCCAAAATGACCCATCTTACCTAGGTTATCTCATAAACGATCCATTTCAACTAATTTAGCTCATAAATGATCCATTTCACCAAGTTAGCTAAAAAACGATCCATTTCACCTAAATTAGCTCTTAAATGATCCATTTCACCTAAGTTAGCTCAAAAAGATCCATTTCAACTAAATTAGCTCATAAATGATCCATTTCACCTAAGTTAGCTCAAAAACGATCCATTTCAACTAAGTTAGCTCATAAATGATCCATTTCACCTAAGTTAGCTAAAAACCGATCCATTTCACCTTAGTTACCTCAAAAACGATCCATTTGACCTTAGTTAGCTCATAAACGACCCATTTCAACTAAGTTAGCTCATAAATGATCCATTTCACCTTAGCTAGCTCATAAACGACCCATTTCAACTTAGTTAGCTCATATATGATCCATTTCACGTAAGTTAGCTCATAAATGACATACTCTTCTTGTTCTATTCTTCTTCTTGTTCTACTCTTCTTGTTCTAGTCTTCTTCTTGTTCTACTCTTCTTCTTGTTCTACTCTTCTTGTTCTAACTTTCTTATTTTTCATTTTGCAGATTTCATTCACTTGACGAAAGCTTTCATAGATGGAGTGCTCCTTATCCCTTTCTCTGTTTCTTTTGTATCGTTGAACTATGCATGTATCGTTGGATGAAACTATTGTAATATATATGGTTGGATGCCTCTATGTTGAACTTGTTATGTATGATGGAACTATGCATGTAATATATATGGTTGGATGATGAAGTTATGTGTTGGATATCTTATATGTTTGCTCTGTAATGGCCTTTTGAAATATATCTATATATGTCATATATATTTGTGATGAAAATTGTTGTATTTAATAAAAAACAGATAAAAGAGCCAATATGCAGGCTCTTTGCCGTCTGCCACCGACGGCAACGGGCTCTTTGCCGTCTGCCGCGGACGGCAAAGAAGACACGTGGCATCCAAGTGTGCTTCCTGGGAGCTGACCCATTTGGTCAGTTTGCCTACAGTGGCAGACGGCAAAGACTTTGCCATCAGTGGCAGATGGCAAAGAACCTGCACTTTGCCATCAGTGGCAGACGGCAAAGAACCTGCCATGTAGTGACGTGTAGATGACATCATACGGCGGACGGCAAAGACACTAGAAATTTTGCCGTCAGCGGCGGACGGCAAAGGCCTGCCGTTAGCCACTTAACGGACTGACAGCGCAATTATTCCCGTCCGCTCTCTTTGCCGTCCGCCGCAGACGGCAAAGGGCCTTTGCCGTCAGCCGCCAGGAAGCAGACGGCAAAGTAGCTGTTTACCGTAGCCTACTTTGCTGGAGCCTTTTGCCGTCCGCGGCTGACGGCAAAGGCCTTTGCCGTCCGCCGTTCATGCCTTTGCCGTCCGCCGTGGCAGACGGCAAAATAGCTGATTCCTGTAGTGTGATGTTCCGGCTCATGATGGTGAAGATGATGTTCCTGCTCACGATGATGACGATGATGTCTGTTTTCAGTTTTAGTTAAGTTATAGGGATGTTGTTCGTATTGGATGATGTTCCTTGGTTAAGTATTAGTAAGTTGTAGGGGTGTTGATAGATAATGTCAGTATAACTTTCGCTGTCAAGAGAATATTTAGATTATGCATCACATTTGGATGTTATTCCTCCTGTAATATAAACTATTGTAATCCCATAATTTTTCCCAATATATGATTTCTTCCTCTCGTGGCTATATTTTGTCTTCTGACTATGTGGAGCATTAATTTAATTGCTGGCAATAAAAAAATATTATTTGCATTTAATATGTAAAACACCTGAAGCGTTGCAAATTCTTTGTTGCCAAGCAATTAGATTTTAATTCTTGTACATTAACCACCAACGTATATGAGTGTTGTAAAAGTCGGTTTTATGTGTTGCATTCCTGCAACGGTTCCTTTTACCAACGAAAGTATAACCGTTGCATTATGCGCTAGCAACACCAGATAAGGCAACGCATGCCAAACCGTTGGTAAAGACCCTAGCAACGCATATATGGACTTTTAGATACGAAAAAATGCGTTGCTATAGGTGGGGTCCTGTTGTAGTGATTATTGATGATGCTACTTCTGCTATGCATGATACTTATGATGAAACTACTTCTATGCTTGATACTACTGTGCCACTTGGTGAATCTCTTGATGAACAACTTGCTAGGGCTAGAGAGAATGAAATTATTGAAACTGATAATACTGATGAAATTTATGATGAAGGCTCTCCCAATAAATATGAATTACATGTTGTGCCTGAGGGCTATGTTATGGATGAAGAAACTAAAAGAGACTTTCTTGCTTGCAATGATAGGAGTGATCTTAAGAAATTATTAGCTAAGCTTAAACAAAAAACTCTAAATGCTAGAATGAAATATGATCCTGCTTATGCTACTTCACCTATCTTTGTTACTAATAAGGATTATGAATTCTCTATTGATCCTGATATAATTACTTTGTTGAATCTGATCCTTTTTATGGTTATGAATCTGAAACTGTTGTGGCACATCTTACTAAATTAAATGATATAGCCACCCTGTTCACTAATGATGAGAGAACTCGCTTCTTTTATATCCTTAAAATATTTCCATTCTCATTAAAGGGTGATGCTAAGATATGGTTTAATTCTCTTGACCCTGGTTGTGTGCGTAGTCCCTAGGATATGATTTATTACTTCTCTGCTAAATATTTCCCTGCTCATAAGAAACAAGCTGCCTTAAGGGAAATATATAATTTTGTGCAAATTGAAGAAGAGAGTCTCCCACAAGCTTGGGGGAGGCTTCTCCAATTACTTAATGCTTTGTCTGATCATCCTCTTAAGAAAAATGAAATACTTGATATCTTTTATAATGGACTAACCGATGCTGCCAGAGATTACCTGGATAGTTGTGCTGGTTCTGTTTTCAGGGAAAGAACATCGGATGAAGCTAAAATTCTATTGAATAATATGTTGACAAATGAAAATAATTGGACACTTCCTCAGCCAACTCCTGAGCCTATTCCTAAACCAACTCCGAAGAAAAGGGGTGTTCTATTTCTCAGTCCTGAAGATATGCAAGAGGCAAAGAAACCCATGAAAGAATGTACCTCCTATTGAAGAAATATACGGTCTTAATTTACCGCCTATTGAAGAAACACATGGTCTTGATAGCCCAACACAGGTAGTAAAGGTAAATTCTCTCTATAGATATGATAAAGCTGAAATCCCATTTACTAAGTTTGCTAGCCCATGCTTGGATGAGTTTGATGACTTTATGGTTAAGCAAGAAAATCTCAATGCTTATGTTGGTAGAGAATTAAAACGCAATGCTGATATGCTTGAACACTTGGGTGATTATAT
The DNA here is from genome assembly GCF_003073215.2 of Triticum urartu. NCBI lineage: Eukaryota > Viridiplantae > Streptophyta > Magnoliopsida > Poales > Poaceae > Triticum > Triticum urartu. Next base: position 233,284,047 of record NC_053028.1, read on the forward strand.
GGCTAATGTTAAAGGTGAACTTAAACTTAGTAAACATGCTTCTATGGTTACGACTCAAGTAGAACAAGTACTTAAAGCTCAAAATGATTTGCTCAATGAATTGAATAGTAAGAATAATGGCTATGCTGTTAGAGTGGCTACTAGAACTGGTAGAATGACTCAGGAACCTTTGTATCCTGAAGGCCACCCTAAGAGAATTGAGCAAGATTCTCAGAAAAATAATATAGATGCACCTAGTCCTTCTAAGAGGAAGAAAAAGAAAAATGATAGGACTTTGCATGCTTCTAGTGAACCTATTGCTGACATACCTGAGAATCCCAATGATATCTCTATTTCTGATGCTGAAACACAATCTGGCAATGAACATGAAACTAGTTATAATGTTAATCATGATGTTCATATTGATGCTCAACCTAGTAATGATAATGATATAGAAATTGAACCTGCTGTTGATCTTGATAACCCACAATCAAAGAATCAACGTTATGATAAAAGAGACTTTGTTGCTAGGAAACACGGTAAGGAAAGAGAGCCTTGGGTTCAGAAACCCATGCCTTTTCCTCCTAAGACATCCAAGAAAAAGGACGATGAGGATTTTGAGCGCTCTGCAGAAATGATTAGACCTATCTTTTTGCGTATGCGTTTGACTGACATGCTTAAAATGAATCCTTATGCTAAGTACATGAAAGATATTGTTACTAATAAAAGAAAGATACCAGAAGATGAAATTTCCACCATGTTGCTAATTATACTTTTAAAGGTGGAATACCTAAGAAACTAGGATATCCCGGAGTACCAACTATACCATGCTCCATTAAAAGAAACTATGTTAAAACTGCTTTATGTGATCTTGGAGCCGGTGTTAGTGTTATGCCTCTCTCTTTATATCGTAGACTTGATTTGAATAAGTTGACACCTACTGAAATATCTTTGCAAATGGCTAATAAATCAACTGCTATACATGTCGGTATTTGTGAGGATGTGCCTGTTGTGGTTGCAAACATTACTATTTTAACGGACTTTGTTATTCTTGATATTCCCGAGGACGATAGTATGTCTATTATTCTTGGAAGACCCTTTTTGAATACTGCAGTGGCTGTTATTGATTACAGCAAAGGCAATGTCACTTTTCATGTTAATGGCAATGAGCATACGGTACACTTTCCGAGGAAACAACCTCAAGTCCACAGTATCAATTATATTGGAAAAATTCCATCGATTATTTTTGGAGGTTTTGAATTTCCTCTACCTACCATCAAGAAGAACTATGATATTCTTATTGTTGGGGATGTCCATATCCCCATTGAGGTAACCTAGTGTTATTCAAAATTTCTCCGGTTCCATGTTATTTGGAATGGGTTTGTTAACAAGACCTGATCAACCTTGTTAGTGGATTCCTTTTGATGAGCATGAGATGGATGAAGTTAGAAAACACAACTCTCTATACCCTCTTTTTACTTTCTGTTATTTATATTAAATAAAGCAAAAATAGTAATTTCTATCCATTTTCTGAATTATCCGTGCAATATAAAAATACCCCGATAATAAAAGTTCTCCAAATGCCATGAAATTTAAATATGATTTTTTCTGGAATATTTGAGAATATCTGGCACTGAGAACACAATAGGGGCAGCAAGCACCTGGCCACGAGGGTCCACGGCACGCCCACCCCCCTGGGCGCGCCCCTGCCTCATGGGCCCACGGTGGCTCCCCTCCACTTATTCCTGCACCCACACACTTCTTCTTCCTCCCAAAAAAATCACCATCCAGCTCAAGCACGAGTTCTAGCTCATTTGGCTGCGATTTTCGATCTCGTTTCTCAAAGCACCTCTCACAAAACTGCTTTGGGGGATTGTTCCTTGGTATGTGACTCCTCCATTAGTCCAATTAGTTTTTTCTCTAGTGCTTTATTCATTGCAAATTTGTGCTGCCTAGGTGACCATGTTCTTGAGCTTGCATGTCAAATTTATATGGTTCCAAGTAGTTATAATGCATGATATAGGCTCTAGGCACTTGTAGGAGCAGTTGCTATCAATTTTGTTGAGTTTGGTTTACTTTTATTTGAAGTTACTAAAAATTTCAGAATTTTTCAGAAAATAATGAAGAGATTTTTGAGGGGTTCATCGAGCCGAAGCTCGAAGGAAAAGCAAAAGGAAGAAGCAGAGAGGCCCAAATATAATTTGCCTCGCACCGCGGAGGTTCGGCCGTGTGAATGGCCTTCCGATGATTTCTTGAGAGCAGCCGAGATTTATGATGATTTTAATGAATTGGCTAAGAATGCAGGCCTCACCGACTTCCTCTGCAACCAATGCGAACAATATCTCTTACTCACCAATACTTTTGTGCAAAACTTCTACTGTTATCCTAAGGAATCACATCCTTCAGTAGAGTTTCATTTATATGATGTGGTTAAGAAAATGTCACTAGATGAATTTTGCGGGGTTTGCAAAATACCTGTTGAGGGTAGGTTAGAGGAACCACATCGTAGAGATGTGGACGGGTTTATTGACACTATCACTGTAGGGGAAACTAGGAAAGTTTCCGATGCAAGAATCACTAGCATACATTTTCCTGTTTTACGCTATTTTGCAATATTTGCTAGTCGTTGCTTGATTGGTCGCGAAAACTGTGGAAACCTTAGTGTTCCTGATATTATTATTTTGTTCCATGGTTTATTCCGTGAAGACTCTGTTAGTATGGGCTGTATTATTGCTAAACGGTTAAGCCTGAACCGTACAAAGGGCCCCATCTTTGGAGGTGTCTATGCTTCACGCCTTGCTGCATACTATAACATACCTATTAGGCACTATGAAAAAGAAGAAAAATTGCCGCCTCCTGTTTATTTAGATTATAAGAGTATGGTAGCTCATGATTTTATTGTAAAGAATAGGGAAAGGGAGCTTAAATACAAACTGTTCTTTGATAAACATCATCCCGAAACTATCACCTTGCCTGCCCCTTCCTTGTTTCATTTATCTACAGGCCAGTATCTCGTTCCACTGGAGGCTATTCACGCCTACCGGAACCCTACATCAGCCCTAGAGCCAGAGTCGGAACCACAATTTGATCCTCCACGACAGTCTAATTACCAGTGGGATCCGGAGATGATTGCCAACCAGTGGCAATCAGAGTCTTCTTCTTCGCAGAACGAGCCCAAATATTACTTTGGATATCCGCCAGGCCAACCGTGGCCATAGACCAACTTAGGCCAAAAGCCTAAGCTTGGGGGAGTATGTATTTCCCACCGACATTACATTCATATTCACACACTCATTGCTAGTTGTCGGCGCTCATACTTTTTCATTGTAATATCCATGCTAGTTTATTTCCTTTTTATGCTTTCTTCTTGTGTGTTTAATAAACCTTAAGAAAAACAAACAAAAATTAGTTGTAGCTTTTCGCTAGCTTTAATTTCTATGCTTGTAGTAATAATTAAAAAGAAAACCCAAAAAGATTTCCTGTACTTCTTTTGCTTGTTGGGAGCTTTCCCGTGTAAATAGTTTTATTTATTTTCTTTTCTTTGGGGGTCGATAGGAGAAGACCATTATTGTTGATCTGACAAAGAGCCCATATTACCTTGTCTTCTCTCTTGGATTGAATGCTTGCAGATTCCAGCTTAGTCCAATGCACGCGCACTATTATTATTATCCACATCGTTCGGCCGTGCAAGTGAAAGGCAATAATGATGATTATATGATGAACTTACTGAGATGAGAAAAGCTGGTATGAACTCGACCTCTCTTGATTTTGTAAACATGGTTAGTTCATCGTTCCTGATTCAGCCTATTATGAATAAACATGTTTGCAGTGACAATTAGAGATTATAGTTGCTTATGCCATGCTTAATTAGCTAGGAGCTTATAATGGTTTACCTTGCGTGCCAACATGCTATTAAAATGGTTGTGATGTGGTATGATAGGGTGGTATCCTCTTTTGAACGATTCGAGTGGCTTGACTTGGAACATGTTCACGCATGTAGTTGAAACAAAATCAACATAGCCTCTACGATATTTATGTTCATGGTGCATTATATCCTACTCATTCTTGCATTCGGTGTTGATTAATTTTAATGCATGTTCATGACTGTTGTCGCAATCTAGCTGGTCGCTTCCCAGTCTCTTTCTAGCCTTCACCTGTACTAAGCGGGAATACTGCTTGTGCATCCAATCCCATAAACCACAAAGTTGTTCCATATGAGTCCACCATACCTACCTATATACGGTATCTACCTGCCGTTCCAAGTAAATTTGTATGTGCCAAATTCTAAACCTTCAAATAAACATTCTGTTTTGTATGCTCGAATAACTCATGTATCAACTAGGGTTATCTGTATCTTCCATGTTAGGCGGGTTATTCTCAAGAGGAGTGGACTCCTCTCCTCACTCATGGGAAAATGGCTGGTCATCGAGATGCCTAGTCCCATGCTTTATGCAAATCAAATCAAAATAGTTGCAAACAAAACTCCCCCTGGGGCTGTTGTTAGTTGGAGGCACTCGTTGTTTCGAGCAAGCCATGGATTGATGCTTGTTGGTGGAGGGGAGTATAAACTTTACTATTCTGTTTGGGAACCGCCTATAATGTGTGTAGCATGGAAGATGCCGCTCAAAATATTATTCATCTCTATTTCAAAACCGAGCTCTGGCACCTCTACAAATCCCTGCTTCCCTCTGCGAAGGGGCCTATCTATTTACTTTTATGTTGAGTCATCATCTTCTTATTAAAAAGCACCAGTTGGAGAGCACCACTGTCATTTGGATTCATTACTGTTAGTTTACATTGGGTATTGTTTGACTGGATCTCTTTTACCATGAATTACAATGTCTAGTCAGTCCTTGATCTTTAAAGGTGCTCTCCATTTATGTTTTGCGGTCTCAGAAAGGGCTAGAGAGATACCATCTTGTTATATCATATTATGATTGTTTTGAGAAAGTGTTGTCATCCGAGATTTATTATTATTTCTCGCTAGTTGATTATGCCATTGATATGAGTAAACATGAGACCTAAGTGTTATTGTGAATGTGGTTAGTTCATAATCTTCGTTGAAAACTTGAATGCTGGCTTTACATATTTACAACAACAAGAGCAAACAGAGTTTGTAAAAGTTTTTCTTTATCACTTTCAGTTTGTCAACTGAATTGCTTGAGGACAAGCAAAGGTTTAAGCTTGGGGGAGTTGATACGTCTCCGTCATATCTACTTTTACAAACACTTTTGCCCTTGTTTTGGACTCTAACTTGCATGATTTGAATGGAACTAACCTAGACTGACGATGTTTTCAGTAGAATTGCCATGGTGTTATTTATGTGCAGAAACAAAAGTTCTCGGAATGACCTGAAACTTCATGGAGATTATTTTTGGAAATAATAAAAAATACTGGCAAAAGATCAAGGCCAGGGGGCCACACCCTAGCCACGAGGGTGGGGGGCGCGCCTGCCCCCCTGGGCGCGCTCCCTACCTCGTGGGCCCCCTACCTTGACTCCATATATTTATGTTCAGGGAGAAAAAAATAAAGGAGAAGGAATCATCGTGTTTTACGATACAGAGCCGCCGCCAAGACCTAAACTCTCTCGGGAGGGCTGATCTGGAGTCCGTTTGAGGTCCCGGAGAGGGGAATCCGTCGCCATTGGCATCATCAACCTTCCTCCATCATCAATTTCTTGATGCTCACCGCCGTGCGTGAGTAATTCCATCGTAGGCTTGCTGGACGGTGATGGGTTGGATGAGATTTATCATGTAATCGAGTTAGTTTTGTTAGGGTTTGATCCCTAGTATCCACTATGTTCTGAAATTGATGTTGCTATGACTTTGCTATGCTTAATGCTTGTCACTAGGGCCCGAGTGCCATGATTTCAGATCTGAACCTATTATGTTTTCATCAATATATGAGAGTTCTAGATCCTATCTTGCAAGTCTATAGTCACCTATTATGTGTTATGATCCGTTAACCCCGAAGTGACAATAATCAGGATACTTACCGGTGATGACCATAGTTTGAGGAGTTCATGTATTCACTATGTGTTAATGCTTTGGTCCGTTACTCTATTAAAAGGAGGCCTTAATATCCCTTAGTTTCCACTAGGAGCCCGCTGCCACGGGAGGGTAGGACAAAATATGTCATGCAAGTTCTTTTCCATAAGCACGTATGACTATATTTGGAATACATGCCTACATTACATTGATGAATTGGAGCTAGTTTTGTGTCACCCTAGGTTTGTTGGGGAACCTAGCAGAATTTTAAAATTTTCTACGCATCACCAAGATCAATCTATGGAGTCATCTAGCAACGAGGGAGAGAGGAGTGCATCTACATACCCTTGTAGATCGCGCGCGGAAGCGTTCAAGAGAACGGGGTTGATGGAGTCGTACTCGACGTGATCCAAATCACCGATGACCTAGTGCCGAACGGAAGGCACCTCCTCGGTCAACATACATACGATTGGGAAGACGTCTCCTCCTTCTTGATCCAGCAAGGGGGAAGGAGAGGTTGATGAAGATCCAGCAGCACGACGGCATGGTGGTGGAAGCAATGGTGATCTCGGCAGGGCTTCGCCAAGCGCAGGGAGACGGAGGAGTGTCACGGGAGGGAGAGGGAGAGGCCAGGGGCTTGGGTGCGGTTGCCCTCCCTCCCCCCCACTATATATAGGGGCCCTAGGGGGTGCGCTGGCCCTAGGAGATCCAATCTCCTAGGGGGGGGGGGCGGCCAAGGGGGGCCTTGCCCCCCAAGGCAAGGGTGGCGCCCCCACCCCTAGGGTTTCCAACCCTAGGCGCAGGGGCAGGCCCAAGGGGGGGGGGTGCACCAGCCCACTAGGGGCTGGTTCCCCTCCCACTTCAGCCCATGGGGCCCTCCGGGATAGGTGGCCCCACCTGGTGGACCCCCGGGACCCTTCCGGTGGTCCCGGTACAATACCGATTACCCACGAAACTTTCCCGATGGCCGAAACTTGATTTCCTATATATAAATATTTACCTCCGGACCATTCCGGAACTCCTCGTGACGTCCGGGATCTCATCCGGGACTCCGAACAACTTTCGGGTTACCGTATGCTAATATCTCAACAACCCTAGAGTCACCGAACCTTAAGTGTGTAGACCCTACGGGTTCGGGAGACAGGCAGACATGACCGAGACGCCTCTCCGGTCAATAACTAACAGCAGGATCTGGATACCCATGTTGGCTCCCACATGCTCCACGATGATCTGATCGGATGAACCATGATGTGGAGGATTCAATCAATCCGTATACAATTCCCTTTGTCAATCGGTATGTTACTTGCCCGAGACTCGATCGTCGGTATCCCAATACCTCGTTCAATCTCGTTACCGGCAAGTCACTTTACTCGTACCATAATGCATGATCCCGTGATCAACCACTTGGTCACATTGAGCTCATTATGATGATGCATTACCGAGTGGGCCCAGAGATACCTCTCTGTCATACGGAGTGACAAATCCCAGTCTCGATTCGTGCCAACCCAACAGACACTTTCGGAGATACCTGTAATGTACCTTTATAGTCACCCAGTTTCGTTGTGACGTTTGGCACACCCAAGGCACTCCTACGGTATCCGGGAGTTGCACAATCTCATGGTCTAAGGAAATGATACTTGACATTCAGAAAAGCTACAACAAACGAACTACACGATCTTTGAGCTATGCTTAGGATTGGGTCTTGTCCATCACATCATTCTCCTAATGATGTGATCCCGTTATCAATGAAATCCAATGTCCATAGTCAGGAAACCATTACTATCTTTTGACCAACGAGCTAGTCAACTAGAGGCTCACTAGGGACGTGTTGTGGTCTATGTATTCACACATGTATTGCGATTTCTGGATAACACGATTATAGCATGAACAATAGACAATTATCATGAACAAAGAAATATAATAATAACCATTTTATTATTGCCTCTAGGGCATATTTCCAACAAGGTTATGACTGTTACATGATCGATCGCATCCGGCATAATTCTCTATCACCGATCCAATGCCTACGAGTTTTCCATATATTGTTCTTCGCTTATTTACTTTTCCGTTGCTATTGTTATCATCACTACAAAACACCAAAAATATTACTTTTGCTATCGTTACCTTTTGCTACCGTTACCACTACTATCATATTACTTTGGTACTAAACACTTTGCTGCAGATACTAAGTTTCCAGGTGTGGTTGAATTGACAACTCAGCTGCTAATACTTGAGAATATTCTTTGGCTCCCCTTGTGTCGAATCAATAAATTTGGGTTGCCTACTCTACCCTCGAAAACTATGGCGATCCCCTATACTTGTGGGTTATCACTTTCCCCTCTTCGCCCATAAGACCTATATCTTTTGCTGGGGGTGCCCGGAACCCCTTCCGGTGACCCGATAAGCACCCGGTGCATCCCGAAAGACTTTCCATGTCCGAATACCATCATCCTATATACCAATCTTTACCTCTCAACCATTTCGAGACTCCTCGTCATGTCCGTGATCTCATCCAGGACTCCCAAAAACATTCGGCCACCAAATCACATAACTCATATAATACAAAATCGTCATCAAACGATAAGTATGCGGACCCTACGGGTTCGAGAACTATATAGAAATGACCGAGAGACTTCTCCGGTCAATAACCAATAGAAGAACCTGGATGCTCATATTGGTTCCTACATATTCTACGAAGATCTTTATCCGTCGAACCGTAATGACAACATACGTTATTCCCTTTGTCATTGGTATGTTACTTGCCCGAGATTCGATCGTCGGTATCTTCATACCTTTTTCAATCTCGTTACCAGCAAGTCTCTTTACTCGTTCTATAATACATCATCCTGCAACTAACTCAATAGTCACGTTGCTTCCAAGGCTTCTTATGATGTGTATACCGAGAGGGCCCAGAGATACCTCTCCGATACTCGAAGTGATAAATCCTAATCTCGATCTATGCCAACCCAACAAACACCTTCGGAGATACCTGTAGAGCATATTTATAATCACCCAGTTATGTTGTGATGTTTGATTGCACACAAGGTATTCCTCGGGTATTCGGGAGTTGCATAATCTCATAGTCGAAGGAATGTGTATTTGACACGAAGAAAGCAATAGCAATAACACTGAACGCTCAATATGCTAAGCTAACGGATGGGTCTTGTCCATCACATCATTCTCCTTATGATGTGATCCCGTTAATCAAATGACAACACATGTCTATGATTAGGAAACTTAACCATCTTTGATTAACGAGCTAGTCTAGTACAGGCTTACAAGGGACACAGTGTTTTGCCTATGTATTCACACATGTATCAAGTTTCCGGTTAATACAATTCTAGCATGAATAATAAACATTTATTACGAGATAAGGAAATATAAAATAACAACTTTATTATTGCCTCTAGGGAATATTTCCTTCAGGCACAACCCACCCCTAGGCGCGCCCTGGTGGATTGTGCCCACCTCGGTGGCCTCCCGCACCGCATCTTCGCCCTATAAATTCCCAGATATTCCAAAACCCCCGGGGGTAACCCTAGATCGGAAGTTCCACTGCCTCATGCCTCTATAGCCACGAAAAACCAATATAGACCCCGTTCCGGCACTCCGCCAGAGGGGGAAATCATCACCGGTAGCCATCTTCATCATCCCGACGACCACCATGTTGAGGTGGGAGTAGTCCACCCTAGGGGCTGAGGGTTTGTACTAGTAGCTATGTGTTTAATATCTCTCCCGTGTTCTTGAGATGGCACGATCTTGATGTATTGCGGGCTTTGTTAATATAGTTGGATCATATGGTGTTTCTCCCTCTCTAGCTTGTTGTGATTAATTGAGTTTTCCCTTTGAGATTTCCTTTTATTGGATTGAATACTTTTATGGATTTGAGAGCACTTGATATATGTCTTGCATATGAATACCCATGGTGACAATGGGGTATTATATTGATTCACATGAGATATGTTTTGGCACTCAACTCGCGGATCCCCAAGGTGACATTGGGGTAATCTATGCATAGGGGTTCATGCACGTTCTCGTCTTTTGTTTCTCCAGTACAAATCTTGGGGCACTGTTTAAGGTTCTTTGTGTTGGATTGAGTATTATGAATCTGAAATTGTTTGATGCGTATCGTATAATTAACTTATGGATACTTGTGGTGACATTGGAGTATCTAGGTGACATTAGAGTTGGTTGATGTGTATCATATGGTGTGATTTTAGTACAAACTCTTGGATAGGTTGAACGCAAAGAATAAATTTGCATTATCTTATTATGAACTCTTGAATAGATTGAACGGAAAGAATAACTTTAAGGTGGTTTCGTACCCTACAAACATTTTCTTCTTATGTTGTCTGCTAGATAAGAACTTTGGAGTGATTCTTCATCACACATTGAGGGATGATTATATGATCTAGTTAGATTAGGATTGTTGAGAGATTGCACTAGCAAAAGTACGGACCATAGGACTCATTTTCAAGCATTGCAATACCATTTGTGTTCCATTTTATCAATTGCTACCTTGCTGTTTTTTATTGTTCCTATTGCAAAAATTAATATCTACTATCATTACACTTGTATCACCATCTCTTCGCCGAACTAGTGCACCTATACAATTTACCATTGTATTTGGTGTGTTGGGGACACAAGAGACTTTGTTTATTTGGTAGAGGTGCCAAATCTCAAAGCTTAAATTGAGCGACAACAATATTTTGAGAGGCATACTTTTCCCGTCATCGAAAACGACCGAGAATTCCCAATACTTTCCATGCTAGATACATCATAGGCGGTTCCCAAACATAAAATAAAGATTATTCTTTTTTCCACCATTCTGTCACATTCCATGGCTAGCCATATCCACGGGTGCCTTCCATACCAACACTTTCAAAGGAATTTATTAATTGACAACATTAAGTAAATTTATTTTTCATTTCGGGACTGGGTATCCCTATTACCGCCACACTCTCATGCAATGACAAGAGAATAAACACTCATCTTGAGAATAGCACATCTAGCATGGGAAAATATTGGCCACCCCCTGCCGCTTCATGAGCGGTATGGGCACACAAAAAGGAAATTCATTTTGAAAATTAGAGTTGGCACATACAAATTTACTTGGAACGGCGTGAAAATACCGCATATAGGTAGGTATGGTGGACTTGTATGGCAAAACTTGGTTTACGGATTTTGGGTGCACAAGTAGTATTCATATGGGATTTTAATATTTGTGTCCCTGGTTCGTTAGTTGTACTCATTCATCCCCACGCTCTTAACGTTTGCTCACTTTTCCCCACTCCCTTGCCCGAAACCCTTAGAACAGGTTACAACAGACATTGCCGCCGGGTCAATGCCTTTGACCGTTAACTCTGACGAGTGGGCCGCGTAGGGTCGAGTCCACCTTTGACCATTAACTCTGACGAGTGGGGCCACTCCCGTGCCACCCCGGACGAACCCGTATAGTGGTCTCGTATGCTGACCGTACAGTGGTATTTGTATACGTGGGCGCATGCAACTGACTGCGGTCATGGGGTAGCACATGTCCATGGGACATTCCCGAAACATCCCATCGTATAAAGAGGGGGAACCACCTCCCGGAACATCGCCTTTACCATTTCCCCCAAACCCCCTCCGTTGCCGCATCTTCTTCCTCTCCCCCACCGCGTCGACTCGCTCTCCTCCACTGCCCCCACTGCACCATCTCGCTCTCCCCCACCGCATCCTCTTCTGCACCTTCATCGCCTCCATCTGTCCGATGGCAGACGCTCGTGGCGACGCCGGCGCAGCAGCCGGAGATGTAGTGGAGCTGCAGGGCACGGTGACCGTGGATGAAGTGAAGGACGTTGGCGGTGTCCACGGCGGTGCGGGGAAACTCGCAACCGCTGCGGATGTGGAGAAGGAGGTGGCGCGCTCCACCTCAGTGCTGCCAGAGCAGAAGGTGACGGCGTCGAGCGGCGCAGTCCGACCCGATGCGCAGCCTGACGAGGAATAGGAGGTGTTTGCACTTGCTTGTTAGTTGCAATATTTAGGATATTAGCTTGTAGAGTTAGTTGCATTGGTTATATTACGATTCATACGGTAGTACATATGGTTAGAGTAGTTGGTTTGACGGATGGGCCGGGGTTTTCTGTATTGGGGGGATAGGGTTTTTTTGTATGGGGGGATGGGGGTTTACATTCATTGCGAAAATGCTAGATAGATCTGTATGAGAGATAGGGATCTCTGTGCTTCAATGCTACACAGATATGTGCTTATTAGATTAGTTTTTAATGCTACACAGATTGCGTTTTTTAATTCTATAGACATTTATGCTTATTAGATTGGGTCCCTATTAGATTTGTTTTTGAATGCTACAGAGATTGGGGTTTTGAAGGTCATATGCCCAAATGGAATCCATTGATTAAGAAGTTATTTGATTCATTAGTATATAAATGTGTGCACAATATGTAGTTATATTAGCTCTATTGTTCAATGTGTGTGCATGACAATGGACAATGCAAATAGGATAATAGTATGGATAATATGATCAATGTGTCATGTGTGCATATCTAAATTATCAGTTGGCTTCTGTATTTACTAGTAATGGATGTAACTGTATATTCAGGAGGATGATTTTGTGGGGAATAAGAGGAAGCTAGCCCTTACTGGGTTCGAGCAGTACGATCCAGAGTATAGTGATGACGAAGAATATGAGGTAATCCTACTTGAAATTTAGATTGTTTATTTATTTCCTTTGACATGGTGTATATGAATCTATAATGTATTAATGTAATTCATTCATGTGTGCAGTATGATTCTGGAGAAGATGTGTACAAGGGCAACGTCGTGTCCTTCACTCGAAGGAGGTGGAGAAGATCAAGGCCAAGGGAGTTGCTTCCTTCTACAACCACTAGATCAAGAAGTGGCATGCCCCTACTGCACTACCAAGCCAAAGCCAAAGGATGGCTGCTTAGATCACCTTGTGCCTCATGCAGAGGATGTAGCGATTCATGGGGAGGACTACAAGATCAGGGGCTAGCATGCTGCCCTCACGAAGGCCCTAACTCCGGTGTGATTTGATGATGTGATGATGTTTTATCTTTGGGATAATTTTGGTAAACTGAGGGGTTTTGGTTCCCAGCCACACCTTGCCACACTTTGCCACACCTAACCTTAGGCAAGTCTAACCAAGTTAGGTACGTGTTTGGTTCTAGCCACACCTAAGGCAAGCATTTTTTATGAGCAGTGAACTCCACATGTCATAGACACAAAAAGTGTGGCATGATTCCCTCAGGCAAGCCAAACTGTGGCTAACAATTTGAGCAACTCAACTAAGACAAGTGTGGCAAGTGTGGCAAAAATCATGTGGAAATATATGGCAAAGATAGTTACAATCCAAACAGCCCCTGAATGTGGCTGTTTGGTAAAATTTGTGTGGTGGTATCTAAACTTTGTGTGTTATCTACGGTAGTAATGTATTATGCTATCTATATTTTTCTGTCCTTAAATTTGCGTGTGGTGTATGGTATGTTCTGTTTAGATGTTGTGAGCTATGAGTTTAGGTGCTGCGCAATGATCACACATGTTGTTTCAGTGTTGCTTCACTGATCAGACATGCTGCAAAGAATAAGAAAAAAGAGCAAATAGTCCATCATTTTATCAAATATTCCAATAACAGAGCAAAAAACAACATTTGAATGAAGATGTAATGATTTTTTTAATAAATGAGTATTATCCTAATTATTTGTCTCATGTTGATTGATCAAATGCATGCCTTTTCCCACCAACATGTCTCATTATCCCAGGCTAGGGTAAGCAGCCCCATTTGTAATCTTGGAAATCTATCTATGTTTGTGTAGGAAATCCTGTGTGCAAAATTTGAGGTGATTTAGAGGAGGTCAAAGAAATTTGAATTTGAGACATGTGCTCCAAACAAGCTCCCAGGCTAGGGTAAACAGCCCCATTTGTAATTACGTTTTTTTGACCTACTCTAAATGAGAAAAATGTTTTTTATTAACACCTATTCAATCTATATTGTGTAGATTCATAGTCTCACTATTTTTTCGAATTAATCTTCATATTTTTATATTTTCTCTTGAAAAAATATGCTTTAATATAAAAACTATTAATAACACGTTTAAAATATGAAAATGGAAAACTAAGTTCAAATCCTTCTTTTTCACTTTGAAATAAAGCTTTGGTGATTTTTTTTCAAGTTTTCAAAAACAGAAGGTAACCCTACCTCCTCTCCTTGAACTCTATGAAATGTTGTACGTGATAGCTCATATGTGTGAAGGTTTTTTCATGAAAACAATCATAGAACAAGTTTATGTTTTTGGTTCATAACATGTCACATAAGACAACATTGCGCACAGGTTTTATATTTTTTGATTTATTTTAAATTAATGGTGATCATTTGACCTCAATCGTGCTAGCTAGGTTTTTTTAAATGTCCATATACCAAGTCTAGTATTTTTCATCGTTAGTGTGTCTTATAAAATGATGAACGGCGAAGCTTTCATATTTTTTTGGATTTTTTTAATTAGTTATGCTCAGTCAAAGCCTTGGAAACCCCGTTGACCAGCTCAAAACCCCTCTAAACCCCGCGGGGTTTCGCCTAACCCTAGCTCCGAACGTCAGCCGTCCGATCATACCCTGGCACCAAGCAATAGCCCTCAGATGTGGTCTTCTAGAAGGAATTCGATGGGAAAGCTGCGTGCAGGCTCCGCGCCGTTGGATCACATGGACGGCTCCGCATCATTGGATTGGGGGGCGATCCGCGAGAGGCGATCCTGTTGGTTGTGCTCGACTGCTCACCCACCACTGACTCCATGAAAAAACGTAGTTATTGGGCCCAAAAGGAAACCAAGCTCTGCTTGGGTCATCGAATTGCGTTGTTTTTTGCATCGTTTGCTCTATTTTTTGTGAACGTGCTCGCTCTGTTTTTTTGCATCGTTTGAAATTACACAACAATTGACATTGCCTAGAAAATTTAGTTCTTTTTTTCAATACAAATGCAAAATGACCAAATTTATTATAAGGGTAAAATTTATTTTATCATTCAAAATGGCCACAAACTATTCAAAAATTGTCTCTTTTTGTTCATATAATATATATGACCACGGATTCCCATGTGTGTTAGCTTCTTTTTCTTGTTCTTTTCAAACCATAGTTTCCCACGCGTGTACACTCCCGATGCCACGGTCGGTGTGAAAAAGGGCTACTTCACATTTGACCCCGTTATTGCCATGGCGAAATAACATGTAGCACTATGCTATTTAAGCCACCGTCTGCCTCTGCCATCCCTCATCTATCTCCCATCCTCTGCCATCTGCCCTTCTTACTCTTCGACCCATTCTCCTTCTTCTACACATCCCTCAGCCAAGCAGTACACTGGACCAACCTACCGCTTCCCACCCGCCGTGCCGGAGAGGCTCTACCCTACCGGCGTGTACGTTGAGCACACACTACGTGTGTGGGCGATATCAAGGTGGAGGACCGTAAGGAACTTCACCGAGTTCTTCCTCGCGTCCCGCTACCCCCACCTGCTGCGGCGATCTCCAACGATGTTCTGCGTTGAGGAGGTCATCCAAAACGGGGTGGTGGTTTCTCTCCTTACCCACTTCACCAACACATTCGACGCCTTCTACCTCCTCGGGCGGGTATTTTGGTGTGGCTGCGAGTTCATCGCTTTCACCACCCACAACATGTTCTTGGAGTACACTAACATCTTCCCCACCACGTCGCGCATGCACACTCTTCCGTACCCCATCGACAATGCCCTAGAGGAGCAATGAAGGGCGTCCGAAGGAGGAGCGAGGTGGAGAAGGCGGCGGCTAAGGTTCTAAACCCTCTATCTATTTTTCTTTTTTGAGTCTATGTTATGTTAAGTTGTAATTGAAGTATGTTGGATATGCTATGGGCTTGTTGGCCCTTTTATTAAATTATATTATTATGTTTTGTATCTATTCTATTATTAAGTTCTTCCTAGTTTGAACTATGTGATCGTGCTATGGGCTTGTTGGCCCTATCTACATATTTGTTGATTGTTTTCTTAGAGAGCTCGCTTTGTTAGTAACCACCACTACAAAAACATACACTTCCATGATGATACATGTTTGTCACAGTAGATCACATTTTCTGCCATGCATGTACATCCATGACATTTTTATGACAGAATCAAGATAGTCATACATGTGCTATCGTAGAAGTGTTCCATGACATTGCCAAAATTATCATCATGGAAGTGTCCACTTCCATGACGATAAATGGCGCGTCACGGAAGTAATTTCGTCAAGTGGCCCATTCCGGTGAAAAAGTCCGGCCCAATAAAAATTAGTAGGCTGGCCCATATAAGGCCTACTTGTGTCAGGTCCATTTAAGCTCACGGGCCATACAAAATGTGCCAATTCGGCCGTCAATGGCCCGTTAACGATTTGACACCATTGCATCCCATCGTCAGTTCGAGCCCGTTAGCCTGCTATATATTTGGGCTCAATATCAGCCCGATGTGGTTTCAGCCTATTAACGGCCCATTCAAGGGATGGGCCAATTTTCAAGATGTACATCTTTCGGCCTTTTAGCGACCCATTTAAGTGTTGGGCCAATTTCCGACCCGGTGTGTCTTTCAGCCCATTGACGGCCAATAAATGAGTTGGGCCATTTGTAGTCAGACCTGAGTTTTGGCCTTTTAACGACCCATGCTCTTCATGGTCCAATACCATCCCGGTTTCTCTTCCGGCCTGATAAAGGCCCACAACACAGTTGGGCCATATACAGTATGACCTGACTTTTGGCCTCTTAGAGGCCCATGCTCTTCATGGTCCAGTATGAGCCCGCTGTCTCTTTTGGCCTGCTAAAGGCCCACAGTATAGTTGGGCCATATGTAACCCGACCTTAGTATCGGCCTGTTAACAGCTCATGAAATCAAATGGGCCCACCTGTTGCCCGCTTCGATGTCGGTCTATAAACGACCCGAGAGGTAACAGGGCCGACCATTAACTTTCGGCCTGGTAACGACCCATTAACTTAATGGGCCCACTAAAGTTCGAACACGTCTATAGCCCCAATTAGCTAATTTGAGCCCATTACGACGAGCAATTATGCACAAGACCAAAACCGATCAATCAAAATCCTACGAGAATTTTGGCCCTTGCGAGCCCATTAGGGAAGCTCACTAAGGCTAGTGGGTGATACGTCTCCAACGTATCTATAATTTTTTATTGTTCCATGCTATATTATATCCTGTTTTGGACATTATTGGGCTTTATTATACGCTTTTATATTATTTTTGGGACTAACCTATTTTCGGGAACGTGATTTTCGGAACGAACATGATCCAGAGGACTTGGACCCTACGTCAAGACATCAACCAGGAAGGAATGAGGTAGGGGGGCGCGCCTACCCCCTAGGTGCGCCCTCCACCCTTGTGGGGCCCATGTTGCTCCACCGACCTACTTCTTCCTCCTATATATACCTACGTACCCCCAAACCACTAGATACGGAGACAAAACCCTAATTCCACCGCCGTAACTTTCTATATCCATGAGATCCCATCTTGGGGCCTTTTCCGGAGCTCCGCCGGAGGGGGCATCGATCACGGAGGGCTTCTACATCAACACCATAGCCTCTCCGATGAAGTGTGAGTAGTTTACTTCAGACCTTCGGGTCCATAGTTATTAGCTAGATGGCTTCTTCTCTCTTTTTGGATCTCAATACAAAGTTCTCCCCCTCTCTTGTGGAGATCTATTTGATGTAATATTCTTTTGCGGTGTGTTTGTTGAGACCGATGAATTGTGGGTTTATGATCAAGTTTATCTATGAACAATATTTGAATCTTCTCTAAATTCTTTTATGTTTGATTAGTTATCTTTGCAAGTCTCTTCAAATTATCAGTTTGGTTTGGCCTACTAGATTGATCTTTATTGCAATGGGAGAAGTGCTTAGCTTTGGGTTCAATCTTGCGCTGTCCTTTCCCAGTGACAGTAGGGGCAGCAAGGCACGTATTGTATTGTTGCCATCGAGGATAACAAGATGGGGTTTATATCATATTGCATGAGTTTATCCCTCTACATCATGTCATCTTTCCTAAAGCATTACTCTATTCTCTTCAACTTAATACTCTAGATGCATGCTGGATAGCGGTCAATGTGTGGAGTAATAGTAGTAGATGCAGGCACGAGTCGGTCTACTTGTCTCGGACGTGATGCCTATATACATGATCATACCTAGATATTCTCATAACTATGCTCAATTCTGTCAATTGCTCAACAGTAATTTGTTTACCCGCCGTAATACTTATGCTCTCGAGAGAAGCCACTAGTGAAACCTATGGCCCCCGGGTCTATTTTCCATCATATTAATCTTCCGTCAACAAGCTATTTCCTTTTCCGTTTATTTTGCTTTCTTTACTTTGCATCTTTATCATAAAAATACCAAAAAATATTATCTTATCATATCTATCAGATCTCACTTTCGTAAGTGACCGCGAAGGGATTGATAACCCCTTTATTGCGTTGGTTGCGAGGATTTTATTTGTTTGTGTAGGTGCGAGGGACTCGTGCGTGGCCTCCTACTGGATTGATACCCTGGTTCTCAAAAACTGATGGAAATACTTATGCTACTTTGTTGCATCACCCTTTCCTCTTCAAGGGAAAACCAACGTAGTGCCCAAGAGGTAGCAAGAAGGATTTCTGGCACCGTTGCCGGGGAGGTTCGCACAAGTCAAGATTTGACTCCTGACAACAAGCCATTTCTGGCGCCGTTGCCAGGGAGGTCTACGCAAAAGTCAACATACCAAGTACCCATCACAAACCCTTATCTCCCGCATTACATTATTTGCCATTTGCCTCTCATTTTCCTCTCCCCCACTTCACCCTTGCCGTTTTATTCGCCCTCTCTCTCTCTATCCTCCCTCTCTTTCTCTATTTGCCTCTTTTTGCCCGTTCCCCGTTTGCTTGTCGTTATGGCGAGTCCTCTATCTTCCCCGTTGTCTCCCGAGAATGAAGTTCTAAATTTTAAGCAAAGGGAGGGAGAAAATCTAAAAGACGCTTGGTATAGAATTTGCAATTCTCAAAATAGATCTACCAGGAAGCAATCTACTTCCGTTCTTCTTCGCAATTTTTATGTAGGCGTTACTCGTTGGCACAGATATATCCCTGATACCATTACCGGAGGGAACTTCTTGGGTAGCCATACTTTTGATTCTTACAATGCTATGATAGATTTGTTCGGCTCACCACCTCTTCTGGTTAATGGAACTATGTTAACTTTGGAGCATGTAATGCAAAAACTGGAAATTATTGAAAATAAAGTTGCTACCGTTGAGTTAATTGAAAATTTCGATACAAAGATCCACAACCAAATTACCCAATATGGATCTAAAGTAGGAGTAACTTTGAAAAATATTAAGGAGAAGGAACCTATAGTTAATGAAAGAATAAATCATGATTCCATTAGAATTGATAAACTTGAGGGTATCATTACCAACTTGGAACCACTTTTTCTTCCGTAAATAATACTCCAAGTCCTCCAAGTAAAATTGCCAAGCTTATGTATGTTCCTAAAAATAAAGGTGAATCCTCTAGCAAAGAAACTGCGGATCTCAAATCTATAAGTGTTCACCCTAATCTTTTTGCTATCATTAAGGAACCATTTGCTGCCAATGATTTTTTTGATCTTGTGCCTAAAAGTTTGATAATCAATAAAAGGAAACAAATTCCTAAGGACGGTAGATGCCTCATTGAAGAATTACCTACCAAAGATGAAAATACCTAGATCTATCCTTGCTTTTTATGCCTAGCTAGGGGCGTTAAACGATAGCGCTTGTTGGGAGGCAACCCAATTTTATTTTTATTCCTTGCTTTTTACTCCTGTTTAATAATAAATAATTTAACTAGCCTCTGTTTTGGTTGTGTTTTTTGTGTTTAATTAGTGTTTGTGCCAAGTAGAACCGTTGCGAAGACTTGGGGAAAGTCTTGTTAATCTTGCTGTAAAAAACAGAAACTTTAGCGCTCATGAGAACTGCTGCCATTTTTATTTTGAAAGTGATATTTAGTTAATTCTTTTTTAAGATGATTAATAGATAAATTACTCACGTCTAGCAATTTGTTTAGACTGTTTGGGGTTCCAGATCTTGCACTAGCTACAGATGACTACAGACTGTTCTGTTTTTGACAGATTCTGTTTTTCGTGTGTTGTTTACTTATTTTGATGAATCTATGGCTAGTAAAATAGTTTATAAACCATAGAGAAGTTGGAATACAGTAGCTTTAACACAAATATAAATAAAGAATGAGTTCATTACAGTACCTTGAAGTGGTCTTTTGTTTTCTTTCGCTAACGGAGCTCACGAGATTTTCTACTTTAAGTTTTGTGTTGTGAAGTTTTCAAGTTTTGGGTAAAGATTTGATGGGTTATGGAACAAGGAGCGGCAAGAGCCTAAGATTGGGGATGCCCATGGCACCCCCAAGATAATCTAAGGACACCTAAGAGCCAAAGCTCGGGGATGCCCCAGAAGGCATCCCCTCTTTCGTCTACTTCTATCGGTAACTTTACTTGGAGCTATATTTTTATTCACCACATGATATATGTTTTGCTTGGAGCGTCTTGTATGATTTGAGTCTTTATTTTTTTAGTTTACCACAGTCATCTTTGCTGTACACAACTTTTGAGAGAGACACACATGATTCAGAAATTATTAGAATACTCTATGTGCTTCACTTATATCTTTTGAGTTATATAGTTTTGCTCTAGTTCTTCACTTATATCTTTTAGAGCATGGTGGTGGATTTGTTTTATAGAAACTATTGATCTCTCATGCTTCACTTAGATTATTTTTAGAGTCTTAAATAGCATGATAAATTGCTTAAATAATCCTATATGCTAGGTATACAAGATTAATAATAAAATTCTCTTATGAGTGTGTTGAATACTATGAGAAGTTTGATACTTGATGATTTTTTTGAGATACGGAGATGGTGATATTAAAGTGGTGCTAGTTGAGTAGTTGTGAATTTGAGAAATAATTGTGTTAAAGTTTGTGATTCCCGTAGCATGCACGTATGCTGAACCGTTATGTGATGAAGTCCGAGCATGATTTATTTATTGATTGTCTTCCTTATGAGTGGCGGTCGGGGATGAGCGATGGTCTTTTCCTACCAATCTATCCCCCTAGGAGCATGCACGTAATACTTTGCTTTGATAACTTGTAGATTTTTGCAATATGTATATGCGTTCTTTATGACTAATGTTGAGTCCATGGATTATACGCACTCTCACCCTTCCACCATTGCTAGCCTCTCTAATACCACACCCCTTTCGCCGGTATCATACACCCACCATATACCTTCCTCAAAACAGCCACCATACCTACCTATCATGGCATTTCCATAGCCATTTCGAGATATATTGCCATGCAAATTTCCACCATTCCGTTTATTATGACACACTCCATCATTGTCATATTGCTTTGCATGATCATGTAGTTGACATTGTATTTGTGGCAAAGCCACCGTTCATAATTTTTTCATAGATGTCACTCATGGGTCATTGCATATCCCGGTACACCACCGGAGGCATTCACATAGAGTCATATTTTGTTCTAAGTATCGAGTTGTAATTCTTGAGTTGTAAGAAAATAAAATTGTGATGATCATCATTATTAGACCATTGTCCCAAGTGAGGAAAGGATGATGGAGACTATGATTCCCCCATAAGTCGGGATGAGACTCCAGACGAAAAAAGAAGAGGCCAAAAAAGGCCATAAAAAAGAAAAGGCCCAAATAAAAAAATATGAGAGAAAAAGAGAGAAGGGACAATGCTACTATCCTTTTACCACACTTGTGCTTCAAAGTAGCACCATGATCTTCATGATAGAGAGTCTCCTATGTTATCACTTTCTTATACTAGTGGGAATTTTTCATTATAGAACTTCGCTTGCATATACCAATGATGGGCTTCCTCAAAATGCCCTAGGTATTCGTGAGCAAGCAAGTTAGATGCACACCCACTTAGTTTCTTTTTGAACTTTCATATATTTATAGCTCTAGTGCATCCGTTGCATGTCAATCCCTACTCACTCACATTGATATCTATTGATGGTCATCTCCATAGCCCGTTGATACGCGTAGTTGATGTGAGACTATCTTCTCCCTTTTAGTCTTCTCCACAACTACCACTCTATTCCACCTAAAAGTGCTATGTCCATGGCTCACGCTCATGTATTGCGTCAAGATTGAATTTTTTTTGAGAATGTCAAAAGTATGAAACAATTGCTTGGCTTGTCATCGGGGTTGTGCATGATTTAAATACTTTGTGTGGTGAAGATAGAGCATAGCCAGACTATATGATTTTGTAGGGATAACTTTCTTTGGCCATGTTATTTTGAGAAGACATAATTGCTTAGTTAGTATGCTTGAAGTATTATTGTTTCTATGTCAATATTAAACTTTTGTCTTGAATCTTTCGGATCTGAATATTCATACCACAATTAAGAAGAATTAAATTGAAAATATGCCAAGTAGCATTGCACAACAAAAATTATGTTTTTATCATTTACCTACTCCAGGACGAGCAGGAATTAACCTTGGGGATGCTTGATACGTCTCCAAGGTATCTATAATTTTTGAGTGCTCCATGCTATATTATCTACTGTTTTGGACATTATTGGGCTTTATTATACACTTTTATATTATTTTTGGGACTAACCTACTAACCGGAGGCCCAACCCAGAATTGTTGTTTATTTTGCCTATTTTAGGGTTTCGAAGAAAAGGAATATCAAACGGAGTCCAAACGGAATGAAACCTCCAGGAACGTGATTTTTGGAATGAACAAGACCCAGGAGACTTGGACCCTACGTCAAGCAACCAACAGGGAGGCCACGAGGTAGGGGGCACGCCTACCCCCCCAGGCGCGCCCTCCACCCTCGTGGGTCCCCTGTTTCTCCACCGACGTACTTCTTCCTCCTATATATACCTACATACCCCCAAACGATCAGATACAGAGCCAAAATCCTAATTCCACCGCCGTGACTTTCTGTATCCACGAGATCCCATCTTGGGGCCTGTTTCCGGAGCTCCGCCGGAGGGGGCATCGATCACGGAGGGCTTCTACATCAACACCATAGCCTCTCCGATGAAGTGTGAGTAGTTTACCTCAGACCTACGGGTCCATAGTTATTAGCTAGATGGCTTCTTCTCTCTTTTTGGATCTCAATACAAAGTTCTCCCCCTCTCTTGTGGAGATCTATTGTAACATCCCAAATTTCCAATTTGGAATGTTATACACTAGATCATCATTGCATATCATATTTTATTGCATTTTGGTTGATCCTAGAAAATTCTACGCAACTCAAGGACCCTCAGAGAGAGTTGGGGATTTAATTATTTTCATATTTGAGTTTTTGTCAAATTTTTAAAATAAGATCATTTGATTTTATTTATTTTATCTTCAATTATTTCTATTACAAAAATATGAGAGAGGGAATAAAATGACTTTCCCAAAATAAAGAAATATTGAGGATTTAGTAAAAAATCAAATAAGATTTTATTTTGGTTTTATTTGCTATTTTATTTGAATTTAGGAAAAATGCGCGTTTTTCAAAATTGCATTTAGGCCCCAAATAAATGTTCATCCTGTGCTGCTTGATTTAGAAGCCGGGGAAATTTTATTTCGGGATTTTTGGAGTCTGTTTAGTATTCCTTTTGTTTTTTTTCTTAGCATAATTATTTAAAAAAGAAGAAGTCCGAACCGACTCTAGGCCGTAACCGGCCAGGACTCCGCCTGGCCGGGCCTTTAAATAGTGCCGCCGAGGCCCGAGCCAGCCCAAAGCTGCCCCACCCCCAAACCCTAACCCTAGCGCCGCCCGCCGCTGCCGCCAGCGCCGCCACCCGCGCCGCCGGATCCGCCGCCGCCGGAGGTAGTTTTTCTCGCCGGCGGTTTTTCTCGAAAAACCGATCATTTTTCCGTCGGTTTGTACGTTTTTTTAGTTTCATTTTTTAAAATAGATCGGTTTTTTCGGTTTATTTAATTAGCGAGCATTCGCCCGTTCGTTCGTTTTAATGAACGCGTTCATCGTTTAGGCCCAGTTAACGAACGTTCGTTCGTTAATCTGTTCGTCGTTTTTCTTTTTCTCGGATTAAATCCGTGATTTTTTCTGATCACGATTCCTGATCCGATTTTTGTTTTAATCTAACTTTTCGCTCGTTTATCGGAATCAGACGATTCAAGCGCCTCGAGTTTCGTCTCGAAACCCTCTTTCCGTTTAACCAACTCAAACAGGTTTTTGCCAATGTAAAAATTGCCCCAGATCCAGAATAGTAAATGAAGCTTGTTTCTTTTGCCGTTGTCTTTCCTTGCTTCGTTCGATTTGATTCTTTTTGCCAACCAGAGTTCTTAAGTTGAACTTTCTGGTTATATCTCTTATTCGAGTTTTACCTGTGCATTAGTTGAGTACTTATTGTATGCTGGTTTGTTTGCGATAGAGTACCCAGAGTGCGCCGCTTGCTACTTCGAATCGCTAGGTTTTTGCGGATCATCAACAAGGCAAGTAACACTTTGATCATACTTCCAACTAAGCAGTTTTTATTGCACTATATCAATCCTCACACATTGCATGATTAGGATCTAATTAAATTGTGGGTTTGGGAAGTAGTTGAGGTAGTACCTATTACCTGTTTATTTTCAAACCTTTGGGAGTTACTTCTACGTTTGCTTATTATGCCATGCTATGCTAGTAGACGTGGATTGGGTGAGTGTATCCATGATAGATGTGATATTGTTAAATTAATGGTTTATCTAAGGTGGCAACTTAAATACACATCTGGGTGGACTGAGGCACCTGGGTATTCCAGCGATTTCCTGTTTTCTTTTGGACCGCCACCCAGGCTCAAAGGGATCATGAGATTATTCATGCTAGAAACTTCCGTGTGCAGCCACAAGCTACTATGGGCTCTAGCATAGTTGACTAAGTTGTGCGAACTCTTACAGTGGTAGACTAGAAGATGTAGGGGAAAGTAGGTGTAACGGTCTACCCGATCGTAAGGTGCTAGCGCTTCTGAAAGACTATGTCTCGGTCATCCGTTTCTCAAACACCATGTAGTCCGAGAAATCAAACGGAGGCGATCGAGTCTTGTGGGGAAAAGTGTGCAAACCTCTGCAGAGTGTATAAACTAACCATGATTAGCCGTGTCCCCGGTTATGGACATCTTGAGTATCTAGTAACTGGATTTTCATGTGAATCTCATCATGTTACTCTAAAATTAATTTTGTTGGGTTTTGTTTAATGATGATGCTTAATTGGGATTGAGAATATTGTCAACCATTCTCAATGTTTAACAACTACCATGGTAGTTAAATAAAATTTATTCCTTTGCAATAGGGAAAAATTGGCTTTACGCAAAACTGTAACCATAGAGCTTTCCACCAGTCAAATATGCATCTAGTATAGCCTATTTCATTCCATTACTCTCTATGTGTTACATTGCTAGCATATTCCATGTGCTGACCCGTTTCGGGCTACAACATTAATGTTGCAGACTTTTCAGACGACGATTAAGGTGCTTTTAGGTTGTGGTTCTATACTCAGTGATGCCGTTGGAGTTGATGGACTCACTTATCTTCCAAGCCTTCCGCTGTTATCGTTATTAGATGGCCTTAAGCCATATTTATTGTTATAAGTTCTCTTTTGAGACACTCGATGTAATAAGTGTGTGATTGCTACTCTGTTACAAATCCTTCAAGTACTGTGTGGTGTCAGCATTACTGATCCAGGGATGACACCTGAGCACAGAGATTGGACCGTTTGAGGTCTGGTCGCTACAAGATGGTATCAGAGCACACGCTGACTGTAGGACACGACCACTAAGCTAAAGACCTTGATCACCACTCACTCTCTTCTCTTTCTGACTTCTCATCTTTTCTACTCTTTTAGGATGGCGGATGCAAGGAAGAAGTTCACGCAACCGGATGAAGATACACCCTTTGGACGTCACTTGAAGGAAGCCACTAGATACCTGAACATAGGAGTACCAAGCTTCACCGGAACTTACAACGCCACTCTACCGAAAGAAGAGCGCTGGATGATTCAAGTTCAAGTTCTAGGAAGGACGTTCATGCTAGTCACTGAGCCCATAGAGTTTTCTTTTGATGCACCAACTTGGAGTCTAGGAAAGAGCATGGCAGCTCACATCGCCATGGGACGCATTGGAGAAGTTTACCACAATGATCTCAAGGATACTATCTACCAGATTTGTGGGCACCGAGATGAGCACTGGGAGATTATCAGCACCAGGAAGGATAGATCAGTTGAAGCTTTTATCCAGGAGTTAAACCAACACATTCGATGTCAGGAGAACCAGATGTGCACCGACATGATAGATCTAAAGAAGGCGAGGACAAGAATCAAGGAACTGGAGGAAGAACTCAAGGCTACACGTGAAGATTATGAAGAGGAAATCGAAGTATTAGTGGAGAAGAATGACGATCTGATCAAGAAGATTGGAATATTCATGGGAGGCCCTATGCCAGTAGAGGAAGACGAACAACCCAAGGAGATTCGTCCGGAAGACTACATCATCATCGACGACACCGACTCAGATCCAGATGATAGCGACGATGACTATGTTGATGAAGCTGGAGCAGATATCATGGAGTCTGCAACCGAAGAATATTTCTAGAAGACCACCCCAACAGTAGTAGTAGTCCACCATGTAAATATAGTAGTCCGAGCACTTTTGCGATAGTTAGATCGACTGTATGCCCTTGTTTGTTTGATTGAATGAAGTGAATTGTTTGCTTTTGCCTCATGTGCATATGGGTGATGTTTTCACTTTAAACCCCCTCTATTCTTAAATCTCATCTTTTCTAAACCCTCAGATGCCTCCGAGACATGACCCCGGATTTACCTTCCCACCGGAGCTCACTCAGTTGATCCAGCAGCAGAACACATTGATGCAGTTGCTAGTCCAGAATCAGAATCAGGGGAGCAACAACAACAACAACCCACCACCACCACCACCACCTATTGATCACTTAGCCCGTTTTCTTAGGCTGAATCTGCCGGTGTTTTCCAGTAGCACCAAGCCGATAGTAGCAGATGATTGGCTCCGCAAGACAGTTAGAGAGTTGACCACCACAGGATGCACAGATGCGGAAAAGGTGAAGTTTGCCGCACATCAGCTTGAAGGACCCGCAACATTATAGTGGGAGAATTTCACAGCCATTTTCCCTGTCGACACAGTCACGTGGGACCAGTTTCAGCAGGCTTTTCATACTGCCCATGTTTCAGCAGGAGCTATTGCCATGAAGAAGCGAGAGTTTCGCAACTTGCGCCAAGGAGGACGGACAGTTGGCCAGTATGCGGAGGACTTTAGTAAGTTAGCACGTTATGCCCCAGATGACGTTGCTACGGATGCAGCTAAGCAGGAGAAGTTTCTGGAAGGACTGAATGATGAGTTGAACATGCAGTTGATGGTAGCAACCTTCAACAACTACCAAGAGTTGGTAGATCGTGCTCTTATGATTGAAGGGAAGCAACAGCAGATTGAGAATCGCAAGAGGAAGTATGGACAAGGGAAGTACAATTAAGGAGCTCAGCAGAAGCCACGTTTTACCCCTAGACCGGGAGGACATTTTCAGCATACCCATGGAGGAGGAAGCTCGCACAATCATAATGGCACCAAGAATGGTAATGGGAATGGAGGAAGCAACGGCCAGAACCGCACCAACCCATCAACCCCAGCCAAGAGAGACCTGAGCCAAGTCACTTGTTTCAAGTGCCAGAAGACCGGACATTATGCCAATGAATGTCCTGAATCCCAAAATGGAAATGGCATGAAAGCTCTGGAAAGAAGCCGAACCCTTTCAATAGGGGACAGGTGAACCACGTTAACGTGGACGAGGTTGAATAGCAGCTGGATGCAGTAATCGGTAAGTTTTTGGTTAAGTCATTTACTGCACTTGTTCTTTTTGATACTGGTGCATCGCATTCATACATATCAAGGGAATTTGTGGATAAGTATAACCTCCCCACCAAAGTTCTTAGAACACCAATGTTAGTAAGCTCACCAGGAGCGGAGTATATGGCTAGCCAAGGATGTTTTCAAGTGCCATTGAGTATAGGTAGGCATGTGTTTCCCGCGGATTTAATCATTTTGGAATCACAAGGATTGGATGGGTATGGATTGGCTGTCGATGTATGGAGGAAACATCGATTGCGCCAGTAAGTCGATCTTGCTCACCACCCCAGAAGGAAGAAGGATCAAGTATGTATCCCGGCATGTGCCAAAGAGGAATCAGGTAAATTGTTTTAACAAGAGTTGAGTAGGAGGAAGTACTAGTGGTGAAGGATTTCCCGGATGTATTTCCAGAAGAGTTGCCAGGCATGCCACCGGATAGAGATATTGAGTTTTTGATTGAGCTTTTGCCAGGCATAGGGCCAATATCAAAGAGATCATATAGGATGCCCGCAAAAGATTTGGTGGATATTAAGAAGCAGATTAAGGAGTTACTAGATAAAGAATATATTCGCCCAAGTTCTTCACCTTGGGGATCGCCAGTACTTCTAGTGGAGAAGAAGGATGGATAGTTAAGGATGGTTGTTGATTATCGAGGATTGAATGAAGTAACCATCAAGAACAAGTACCCACTACCGATGATCAATGATCTGTTTGATCGATTGCAAGGAGCTAAGGTATTTTCCAAGATCGATCTGCGATCAGGATACCACCAGTTGAAGATTCGAGAATACGATATACCTAAGACTACTTTTACCACCAGGTATGGGCTGTACGAGTATACCATTATTTCATTTGGTCTGACTAACGCACCTGTATATTTTATGAACATGATGAACATGGTGTTTATGGAGTTTCTGGATAAGTTCGTTGTAGTGTTCACTGATGATATCCTGGTTTACTCGAAGAATGAAGAGGAGCATCAGGAGCATTTGCGTTTGGTTCTTGGAAAACTCATAGAACATCAATTATATGCCAAAATTTAGCAAATGTGAGTTTTAGTTGAAGGAAGTTGGATTTCTCGGACACGTTATATCTGGAGAAGGTATAGTAGTAGATCCCACTAAGGTTGATACCGTGACAAATTGGGAAGCCCCAACAACAGTTGGAGAGATCCGGAGTTTTCTTGGACTCGCAGGATACTACCGAAGATTCATTGAGAATTTCTCAAAGATTGCGAAGCCTATGACGGAGTTGTTGAAAAAGGATACCAAGTTCATATGGACTGAGGAATGTGAGGCTAGTTTCCAGGAGTTAAAGAAATGTTTGGTTATATCACCGTGTTGATTTTGCCAGACCAGACGAAGGATTATGAGGTGTATTGCGACGCTTCACGTCGAGGACTTGGAGCAGTGCTTATGCAGGAAGGAAGAGTTGTTTCCTATGCCTCACTGATACATCTCCGTCGTACCTATAATTTTTTATTGTTCCATGCCAATATTATTCAACTTTCATATACTTTTTGGCAACTTTTTATATTATTTTTAGGACTAACATATTGATCCAGTGCCCAGTGCCAGTTCCTGTCTGTTGCATGTTTTTGGTTTCACAGAATATCCATATCAAACGGAGTCCAAATGGGATAAAAACGGACGGAGCTTATTTTTGGAAAATATGGAAAATTCGAAAGGAAAATCAACGTGAACCAGTGCCCGAGATGGTCACGAGGCAGGGGGGCGCCCCCCTAGGGCGCGCCCCCTACCCTCGTGAGCCCACCGTAAGGCGGTTGACACTCTTCTTTTGCCGCAAGAAAGCAAATATCCGGAAAAAAATCACGGCGAAGGTTTCAGGCCAATCGGAGTTACGGATCTCCATATATATACGAAACGGTGAAACAGAGCCAGGAGAGAACGCAGAACCAGAGAGAAACAGAGAGATAGATCCAATCTCGGAGGGGCTCTCGCCCCTCCCATGCCATGGAGGCCAAGGACCAGAGGGGAAACCCTTCTCCCATCTAGGGAGGAGGTCAAGGAAGAAGAGGAAGAAGGGGGCCCCTCTCCCCCTCTCCTCCGGTGGCGTCAGAACGACGCCGTGGCCATCATCATCATCACCGCAATCTTCACCAACACCTCCGCCATCTTCACCAACATCTCCATCACATTCCTCCCTCTATCTACAGTGGTCCACTCTCCCGCAACCCGCTGTACCCTCTACTTGAACATAGTGCTTTATGCTTCATATTATTATCCAATGATGTGTTGCCATCCTATGATGTCTGAGTAGATTTTCGTTGTCCTATCGGTGGTTGATGAATTGCTATGAATGATTTAATTTGCTTGTGGTTATGTTGCTATCCTTTGGTGCCCATCATACGAGCGCGCGCGTGGATCACACCATAGGGTTAGTTGTATGTTGATAGGACTATGTATTGGAGGGCAAGAGTGACAGAAGCTTCAACCTAGCATAGAAATTGATGCATACGGGATTGAAGGGGGACC
This sequence comes from Triticum urartu, assembly GCF_003073215.2. Taxonomy (NCBI): domain Eukaryota; kingdom Viridiplantae; phylum Streptophyta; class Magnoliopsida; order Poales; family Poaceae; genus Triticum; species Triticum urartu. Next base: position 233,314,439 of record NC_053028.1, read on the forward strand.
AATATATCTTAATGCTATGGTTGGGTTTTACCTTAATGAACATTATTAGTTGCGGATGCTTGCTAATAGTTCCAATCATAAGTGCATAGAATTCCAAGTAAGGGATGACATGCTAGCTGTGGCCTCTCCCACATAATACTTGCTATCGGTCTAGTAAAGTAGTCAATTGCTTAAGGGACAGTTTCGCAACTCCTACCACCACTTTTCCACACTTGCTATATTTACTTTAGTTGCTTCTTTACCTTAACAGCCCCTAGTTTTATTTTCGTGCTCTTTACTTTCTTGCAAGCCTTTCCGAAAACACCTACAAAGTACTTCTAGTTTCATACTTGTTCTAGGTAAAGCGAACGTCAAGCGTGCGTAGAGTTGTATCGGTGGTCGATAGAACTTGAGGGAATATTTGTTCTACCTTTAGCTCCTTGTTGGGTTCGACACTCTTACTTATCGAAAACTGTTGCGATCCCCTATACTTTTGGGTTATCAAGACCTTTTTTTGGCGCCGTTGCCGGGGAGCAATAGCGTGGGGTGAATATTCTCATGTGTGCTTGTTTGCTTTATCATTAAGTAATTTTTATTTGCTATTCTTAGTTTTTTTCTATCTTTAGTTATGGGTAGGAAACGCAAAATACCAAAAAAATTAGTTGTAACTACTGAACCAATGGTTGAAGAACCAATCAAAATCTATCACACTGCTGAAGCTTATTACTTGGATCATGTTCGATCCCTATGTGCTCGTGCTGAAACCCCAACTAGCTTAGTTGAGGGCAAATCCTTAGATGAGCATGCTTGTTATGTGCGACACCGTATATCTGAAAACGGGAAACTATTATGGAGTCAAATTCAATGTTTGCAATGCTATGCTTGGAATTTATGTGAATTATATGATTTTACTTATTGTTCTGAAAACCCTAAGAAACACCTTCCATACCAATGTGAGTTTATTGATAATGGAATCTTATCTTCTTATGCTAAAGGTGTTTATAGTTACTATGATGTTCAACAAATTGAAGAATTTGTTGCTTTTGAGGGTGCTTATGAAATTGCTTCTTTGATTGAAAAGTATGATGCTACTTTTCACAAATCTGAAAATGTTGCTATACTTAAATATTGCTAGGATAATTATGCTTCTAATACCTATGTTAAACAATATATTGAGGAATACTCCGCTGTCCAAGAAGAGACTAATATTTTGCAGGAGTCTATGGAAGAAGTTGATGACACTGTGAGCTCATTGGATGAAAAAGATGAGGAGGAGAGCGAAGAACAAAAGGAGGAAGAGCGGATTGATCATCCGTGCCCACCTTCTAATGAGAGTAACTCTTCAACTCATACATTGTTTAATTCCCCTTCATGCTTACCGAAGGATGATTGTTATGATGACTGTTATGATCGCTATGATTCTTTTGAAATATCCCTTTTTGATGATGCTTGCTATGCTTATGGCCAAGATGCCAATATGAATTATGCTTATGGAGATGAACTTGCTATAGTTCCCTATGTTAAACATGAAATTGTTGCTATTGCACCCACGCATGATAGTCCTATTATCTTTTTGAATTCTCCAAACTACACTATATCGGAGAAGTTTGCTCTTATGAAGGAATATATTGATGGGTTTCCTTTTATCGTTGCACATGATGATTTTGATGAATATAATATGCATGTGCTTGCTGCTCCTACTTGCAATTATTATGACAGAGGAACTATGTCTCCACCTCTCTATGTTTCCAACATAATAAAATTGCAAGAAACTGTTTATACTATGCATTGGCCTTTACTTTGTGTGCATGAATTGTTCCTTTATGACATGCCGATGCATAGGAAGAGAGTTAGACTTCGTCATTACATTATATATGTTACTTTGTGCTCACTACTAAATTACAAATCATTGTTAATTAAAATTGGCTTTGATATACCTTGGGATCCGGGTGGATTCATTACTTGAGCACTATATGCCTAGCTTAATGGCTTTAAAGAAAGCGCTGCCAGGGAGACAACCCGGAAGTTTTAGAGAGTCATTTATTTCTGTTGAGTGCTTTCATATAGTTTAAAAACAACAAAAATAAAGAGGGGAACCCAAAACTTTTTCAAAAAGGAAAGCGAAAGTGAGATAGACAAGCATTGTTGAAGTGGGAGAGCTCCTTGAACTTTGTTCATACTCACGGCAACTTTGTGAATCTTGATTACAGAAACTTTTCAACAAAAATAATTATCCCCTTGTAAAATTCCATTGTATTATAAAAATAATGTGCCAAGGTTTGCCTTTAGGATGTTTACATTTGCTTGATGGTTTGTACGGTGCAGGACAGAAACTTTGGCTGTAGTGTGCGATTTTACATTTTTAGCTGGAACGTCAAATGGTTCTGATTCTTTTTGCACTGTCTTCCTATACAAATTTTTTATTTTTCCTAATTTTGGTATAATTTTTCAAGTAACATAAGTATGGTGAATGTTCAGATTATTACAGACTGTTCTGTTTTAGACAGATTCTGTTTTTGATGCATAGTTTGCTTGTTTTGATGAAACTATCAATTTATATCAGTGGATGAAGCCATGAAAAAGTTATATTACAGTAGACACAATGCAAAAACAAAATATGAATTGGTTTGCAACAGTACTTAGAGTAGTGATTTGCTTTATTATACTAATGGATCTTACCGAGTTTTCTGTTGAAGTTTTGTGTGGATGAAGTGTTCGATGATTGAGAAGGTCTCGATGTGAGAAGAAGGAAGAGAGGCAAGAGCTCAAGCTTG